>NC_064928.1:246685718-246987267 GCF_023897955.1 Schistocerca gregaria | reverse complement strand
TAGTGCACCATCACTGACACAATGAACGTACCATTTGTACTGTATCTTACAAAGTGTGCAGAAACTGACGTCCATCAACCTCAATACACGCATGACATCAGTGAACAAGATTCTGACGCACTCTGACAAATATCCCTGGTGTGTTTCGAATCACGTCACAGGCAACTATAATTCCGGCAAGTAATTCCATCTACGTAACCACTGGGGTCTCATGTACAAGTGACTTTAGATATCCGCGTAGAAAATAAACAAGGGATTCAGGTCAGGTGACCTCGCAGGCCACAGAATGGGACTTCCCCTTTCAATCCAGTGACCAGGAAATACTGCACCAGTACTGCTCCATCGTACTGTATTCTACGTCTCTGAACAGCACTGAGTAATGAATGGCTCTGTCTCTGATTCATAGTACTTTCTGTCATGGGGCAGTGTAAATAAGATACAACACAGCCACGTTATGCGCATGTAAAGTAAACAAGAACTGCATCATGACTTCCTGGTAATCTGGCTCGTCCTCCTGGTTTCCATGCAGGAAATGAAGAATGTACATGTAAAGAAACAGCACAGACTTGTAAACATGGACGCATGTTAGTTGTAACAAAGCTGCATAACAGTACTGCTAGACAAAGCGGTAGACAAGTTTACTTCGATATCTTCTAATGCTGGCTTCCCCAGCCCTAGGTTCTCTACCTCAAATTGTTTAGCGGAGTATTCTCTGTGTCCTGTTCCATTTTTGCACGCTCTTACGGAAACGCCCTGTGTAAGCACTGACATGTACGCGAGGGTTTAGTGTGGTATTCGTATCTTTCCGACGTGTCTGCAGTAAATGAGGGAACATGACATGTGGCGACGTTACTGCCAAATGCGTCCGAACAGAATCAATGTGCTGTAATTCTTTTCTTCGCTGCGGAGCGAGAAACACCGGTAGACATCCATGGGATGTGCATGGGGCAGCATGTCTATCGAAAACCACCGTTGTGGACTGGTGTGCGACAACGGGTGGTGGTGTTTCATGATAACACACGTCGCCGTACCCCAAATCCCGCAACGCAGAAGTCACGCCAACTCACGTGGGGGATAATCGAGCGGCCTGTCTATTGTCCCGCTCCCGCTCTCTCTCTCTCTCTCTCTCTCTCTCTCTCTCTCTCTCTCTCTCTCTCTCTCTCTCTCTCTCTCTCTCTCTCTCTCTCTGTGCCATTACTACGCCGCCGGTCACTTGAAAAGAGCCTCGAAGGGTCGACGAAGCCTGTCGGACGAGGGTGTCCATCCAACAGGCATTTACAGACTTCTTCACGCAGCAGGGCACAGTGTTTTCCCCAACGGGTGTCTTCAGCCTAGTGTGGCGGAGGGATGATTGCCTTAACACTCACGGAGTTTTTGCCTCATTGGCATATTGACTGTGGACTTGATAGCCTTCGAACGGACACTTTTTGATCACCCCTTATACTGAATTAACCACTACCGGCCCCTTTAGGGCTTTAGAGCAATTCAAAGAGCACTTCAAACCAGACTGCAGTTACATTCGAGATACATACATTTTTTTATTCCTTGGTAAAATCGCTCAATGGTAGCACACCTGGGGATACTGGGGTAATAACGTTTTGTTGATATAATTTATTTAAAAAACTCGTTACACCTTCAGAAAAACTGGACAACTTTTTCAACAGAAAAAGCTTCACAAATTAAGCAAGACCACAGCGCTTTGGTCTATGTCTGGGCCTTATGAAAGCAGTTATCTGCTTTGGCGTTAACTGAGAGAGTTACTGGATGTCCTCCCGAGGGACATCTTAACAAATTGGCTCGTTAGATTGTGAAAATCGAGGGCCGATTGGAGCTCCCTGCCAATAAAAAAATGGTTCAAATGGCTCTGAGCACTATGGGACTTAACAGCTGAGTTCATCAGTCCCCTAGAACTTAGAACCACTTAAACCTAACTAACCTAAGGACAGCACACACATCCATGCCCGAGGCAGGATTCGAACCTGCGACCGTAGCGGTCGCGCGGTTCCAGACTGTAGCGCCTAGAACCGCTCGGCCACACCGGCCGGCCCTGCCAATAAAGCTCCCAACGTTCTCAGCTGGGGAGAAATCCGGATTTGGCAAACACGAAGACAAGCAGTACAAACTCTCTGGAATTGTCTTACTGAATTGTAGAGAGTGTTAAAAGGGGAGTTAAATATTTTCAGAGGTGATAAGTATGGACCGAAATAGGAAAAAAGTGTCCAGTCAACGTGCGCTCCAAACTGCATACCTTAAGAGATATGACCACTCGTTCATCTTCGCTACAATGAAACACGTCTCCACTCCTGCAAGCTCTTCTGTGATACGAACGACCTACAGAGTGCAGTCAGCAAGAATGTGTAAAGAAATTGGGACCATATATTCTGTTAATGAGGAACAGCTGAGTTCGAAGTGTAATCTGCTTCCTGTTACACACGAGCTCGATACAATGTGGATTCATTGTACGGCGCCTTTCTGTCCAACCTAACATGGAATCACGCCCTCTGCAAAACTGAAGGTTGATGAAGGTTATGGGGGCCATTGATGACGCTTTCTTGTAGTGCTCGTAGGAATAGTAATGTTTCTCTGTTACGCTTTTAACGGATGTGGATGCAATGTATTTTCAAATTGTGAAAGGTATTTTTTATATAACATTACAATTTAACATGTTTCAGACTTTTTACATTACTTGTAAAATCTAATAGTTCTACGTCAACGGGAAGTGGGTTTGCGAGTTCCAAAGTATGTGTCACAAACGGACGAGTCGTTTCATCGCACTGACTTGGAAGCTTACATTTTCCACATCGCCAAGGAGACATAGACTTCAGTATATGACATAAATTTGAACTTGATACCCCAACTTGTTCCAAAGAAAAAGCGTTCTTCACAGTAGAGCAAAAATACAGATGGATAAACACGACAAAAAGTAATTTTTCGTGTAATATCTTTACAGACGAATAGAAAAACTGGTAGAAGCCGACCTCGGGGAAAATCAGTTTGAATTCCGTAGAAATATTAGAACACGTGAGGCAATACTGACCCTACGACTTATCTTTGAAGATAGATTAAGGAAAGGCAGACCTTAGTTTCTAGCATTTGAAGACTTAGAGAAAGCTTTTGACAATGTTGACTGGAATACTCTCTTTCAAATTCTGAAGGTGGCAGTGGTAAAATACAGGGAGCGAAAGGCTATTTACAATTTGTACAGAAACCAGATGGCAGTTATAAGAGTCGAGGGACATGAATTGGAGGGCAACGTGGAGGGTAGAAATCGTAGAAGGAGACTAAGAGATGAATACAATAAGCAGATTCAGAAGGATGTAAGGCTGCAGTAGGTACTGGGAGATGAAGAGGCTTGCACAGTGTGGCGTCGCAACTAGTGCGAGCGCACAGTTTTCTATCAAATATTTACTGTGAAATGTAGACAGACTGTAAAGTAGCCATCAGATTAGCATATGTGCTGTAGCGGGCAGATTACCGGTGTCCGTTCGTCTGACGTCACGACCATATGGCATGTCTGTACCGTGAGAATGTAAGACCTGTGCGCTAACTAGCCGCGTGTATAACGTGGAACTTTCATCTTTAATAACTTCTAACTGAGGAACCTGAGGAAATTAAAAGTTAATATACTAGTTTCTGTTATGAATAAAAATAAGTCATCCAAATTTGAGCTTTGAAACCTGCATATTTTGGAAATTAGAAAAATCTTACAGAAAACGCAAATTTCTACAATTTTCGAGTCTAAATAAATACCATTATGTATAGATCACCTTCAGTGACCATCCAACTATGAAACAAAATCACCTTCCGTGCTTTTGTATTTATTTTGAGAATTTTACTTTTAGAAATTCACCTATAACTTTGTTAAAACCATAAATGTTTTGAATTTTTGTGAACAGTTATTTTATATGAGTAGGTGAGAGTGAATGAGTGTGCCTGAGTGAATGAAAGAGGGACATTCGCCATTCTTTGCAAGTGTATAAAATCTAGGTTGGAACTCGCAAGTGTTCAGACGATGTAACCGTGGGAACAGAGTCGCCAGTGGTTCCCCATCTTAGTGAATGTCGGATGTCCAAGAGTGTATGGTATTGTACAAGCAGCCAGAACGTTCGCGAGTATTTAAATAATTTCTGGAAATAAAGTAAAGTCTAGTTTTCCTTTCGGTTTGTTAAATTATACAGTAAATTTTGTGTAACAAGAAATCATGACGTAAATGATTCAGAAGTCATGACTGGTGCGTGCTAGATTTTGGCGCGAGGCGCACCCAAAGAGTTAATTCTGATTGGCTGTGTGATGTGTGAGCCAATGAGATGCGAGGACGGTTAGCAGACTAGGAGAGTGAGTCGCGAGTGGATGAGGGGTCGCGAAGGAACTGTGATCGAGAAGAGACATGCTTGATGTGTCCTCGCGAATAATGTGTAAAATGAAGTCATAAAACGGCTTCATCGGTTCGGTACTGTGCGATTTGAGACTGGAAGAGTCCAGTAACGCGTAGTGTGAGTTTGAGCGAGTTGTGACTTTTCGTTCCGCGAAAGACGCGAGTAACTTTAATAATTAAAAGCGTGGCGGTACTTCGTAAACTTTTACTAAGTGCTTATGGCGAGCATTAACGTTAAAAAACGAACTATTATTGAACATCGACTGCAAACGTGTATGTTAGAAAATCGTCTGTGTTGCAGTTAAGTAAATTCCGTAACTTTGAAAGCTAATTCTGGCGGGGTTTGAGTGTGGATAGAATTGTGAACTGAACTTTCTTCAAACGTAGATTAGCGGGCTGATGATCAGGCTTAAAGACAATAAAGAGCTTAAATAGAATTACCAACTTCGCGTTCTCGTTTGAGTAAACAATTACTACCATTCCAATAACTCAATTTATTTAGGAAGATTGCTCATAGATTGTATTTCAGCAAACATGTATCGCGGCCTCCGGTGAGCGGCTATTAAATTGCAGTTTCTTCAACACTGCTTTTCTGCAATTTTTCCAGTAGCTGCTATCAGGAGAGGCGAGTGCAGCAACTACCTAAGAAACGAGGTAGGTGGATTTTCTTTCAGGGAAAGGAAACTGCGCGATAAGAGCCTGACCCGTCGCAAGTGGTGCATCGGCCGGGAAATAAAAAATAGTAAATTCCAGTGAATTTCAAAAAAAAAGCAGTAGTGACAATTACCGGACAATACAGAAGTGCTCGCTATGTGTAGGAACTGTGTAGCGTACAAATTGATATCGCCACGTGAATAGGAAGGACAGTGAAAGTGTCCGTGAACTGTAATGTGTTGTACGGAACGGAAGAATTTTTCGGTGACTACGCGCCGATTGGAATAGCAGTCTACGACGGCGTCTGGCAGACGACGAGCTACGGAGACTACGCAGAGGCGACGACAGCAGTGGCAGTTGGCAGCGCTGATTCGAGCGGGGGCCCGGAAACTGGTACAGCATTGCAGTGGATGGTGAACGGACCCGCAGTTTCATCTAGCAGCAACGCAGCACGCCGAAGCACAAAGTTAAGTACAGTGCTTTTGAAAACTTTGTGTGTTTGTGGAGTCAAACTGAGAAAAATGGCTGAGTTTCAACCAAGTGACAAAAAGGCGGAACTAAGTTGTGATAGTGGGATGAAGACAGGGGAAAATGACCCCATGAATTTTAGTTTAGACGTGTCTCAACCCAATTTCAGTAGTAGTTTGACTGATTCATCCTATGTTAATTATAGTTTGGAGTCAGATCCAAATATGTCAGTGCCCAGTGAGTTACAGTTACCCATGCCGATAGTTAATGTTAATAGGGACATTGTATCAGCAAATGAGGGGGCGAAGGATAATGTCGCCAGTATGCTGATGAATCTATTAACTAAGATGAACGTGTTGGATTCCAATATGTCAAGTAAGATGGATTCCAGTATGTCAAAAATGGATTCCAGTATATCAAAATTGGAAACTAATATGTCACAAATGGAAACTAATATGTCAAGTAAAATGGATTCAAAAATGTCTAAATTAGGATCTGATTTAAGTAATGAAATGACTAAAATGGGCGCTGATTTAGATTCCAAAATATCCGATCTCAGAGACTGTTGGAAGCAAGATTTAGCAGTGCTCAGTAGTAAAGTAAATGTTGAAATACAGCAGGTTAAACTAGAATGTACAGAAAATATTGTTCAAGTGCAAAGTGAATTGACGACACGAATCGAACAGGTTACTGAGGATCAACAGCAATTTAAATCCCATGTTGATGCAGAATTAGATAAAGTATGTGAGCACATAAAAGTGGTAGAGAATTCCAATGAAATTAATCATGCCGCCTTAGAATGTAAAGTAAATGATACCAAAATTCGGTGTGAGAAACTTGGAGAGCAAGTTGTAAATAAGGTCAATAATTTAGAGACTCACATAAGCCATTTCAGTGAAAGTGTGAATGAGCAACTTTGTGGGCATGAATGCAGACTAACCAAAGTAGAACAGTGTGTTTCTAACCATAGTGGTAGTATAATTTCCAGTGGAATAATTGAATCTACCGAGGTTGCGTATGTTACCCACAGACAGTTTTTAAAATTTGACCCAAGTAAGAACATGCACCCCAGAGAATTTTGGAACGATTTTGAAGACGTTTTGCCGAAAGTATGGAGCGATAAACAAAAGATAGGCTTTATCACTTCAAATTTGATGGGAGAGGCCAGAGTATGGGGGAATTTAGCCTCTGAAAAATACGCGAAATTGTCAGAATTTAAATTAGCGTTCTTTGAGGAATACTGGGGAAAGAGAAAGCAGATGGATGTTCTTAATCGGTTCTGGTCGGGAGAGAAGTATGACCCCAAGAGAGAGGGCATCAAACGATTTGTTCAAAGGTGGGTAACAACTCTGTCCTACCTTAGTAATAAGTTAGAAACAGAACAGATCATATTAGGGGTAGAAAATAAGCTACCGTGGAACTGGAAAACTAAGATCATATCTGCGCCCCGAGATAACATTGACAAGTTCGTACAGTATTTAGAAAGGGTTGAATCCGTCCAAAAAGAAGAAGAAAACATGAGGAGGGAGCATCGCCCGCCTGCTAGGCAGAATGACAATCGCGCGGATGTAAACATTAGTAGGATGGGTGTTCAGAGAGGCGGCGGATACCGTGGCAGTTCACGTGGTAGAGGAAGAACATATGTTAACAGGTTCAATGAACGCGAGCAGTATGACAGCGGCCGACAGATGTCAGGAGGTGAGGCGGTCAGCTGGAGGCATAGTGATGACGCACCGCGCTCGGAAAACCATTAATTGTCTACGAGTGTGTTGGCGATCGTAGGCAACAGCGTTTAAAGTTAAATCCGCTGGCAAAACCATTCATAAGAAAGCAGCCTGAACGACCACCTAACATAAATGTTGTTGCTACAAAATTTAGGGAGGATAACGTAAAACAGACAGAGATAGTAGCTTTAAGTCAAGTGGAGGTTAATGAACCAATTAACTGTAAGAATAATCATAAGAAGCCACTTATTGAAGAACTAAGTACTAGTTATAAGGGTAATAATCAGAAAGACATTATGCACAGTAAAACTAATGAAGAGCTGTCGGATAGGGGTGAGAACAGTAATAATGGCAGGGTTGTGACTGTGCTTGATAAGATAATTGATGTTGTAGATAGTTACGAAGAAGAGGATAGATTAGAGGAGGAGGTAGAGGTTAATGACGACGCCTTGGATAGGGTCGTAGAAAAGGAGGTTAATGAGAAAGAGGGGGAAACATTGGAAAAATGTTTTGACTTAGCAATAGTGGATAGGCTAATAGGAGCTGCCACTAGAATTGAGGGTGATAATAAGCATGAAATAAACCCTGTAAGTGTGAATGTGATTGCCACCCAAAAGACAGGCTTCGAAAGGAGAGAAATTGTGCAAGATTTATTGGAGGAAGCAGAACCCAAAATAAATAAAGAGTACTTAGGGCAACCGATAGTAGAGCTAAGAGTATTAAATGAACCAGTTAAATGTTTGATAGATACTGGATCGGAAGTCTGTGCAGTATCCCAGAACTTGGTAAATGAACTCCCTAACAGTAAACAGATTGTTAAGATGCCAGTAAGTGGCTTGAACATTGTAGTAGCAACCGGTAAGACTAAGAAGACAGTAAAACAGGAAGTGTATCTACCCATAGCATTTAAGGAAGTAGAAATAAGACAGAACTTCTTAGTTATAAATGGACTGAGTGTAGACATATTGGTGGGGGCTGACTTTTTGAATAAATATGAAGGATGGGTGAATTTTTCTACCAATGATGTTATGGTAAAAATTAAGGGTAAACTAATTACTATACCTTTCATCGGTAAGCAGCTATGTGAGGATCCTGAGCAGAATGATTTTCCTATATGTATTTGTAAAACAGAGAAATTCTTGGAGGGCTATAATGAGTACGTGGGCCCATTTAGAATCGTAGAGAAGCCTCACCCAAATGCTTATAGACTGGAGTTTGTGAAATCACATAAGGTGTTAGGGCTTAGGAACATTGTGGATTTGAAAAGATATGTTCAAAAGAGAGACGTGGCCAGGAGTGAGTAGATACCTCAGAGAGCTTTGCACTCTTTGCAGAGCTAAGTGCGTGACGAGCACTAGGTCTCGAGTCGTTTGACAATATTTCTTCCACTTTCTTTTCCGTATTGTCAACCTACCTCTTCTTTCATTCAGAACTAAAATTCTATCGTCTTTCCTTCTTCTCTATCGTAGTTTTTAAGTGATAAAGTGTTTAAGTAATGAGTAGGAAAGAACCTCAGTGCGGTATAGGTTAAGCGTAAGGAATGAGTGTAAGAGAAAATCAAAAAGGATTAAGATACCTCAGATAAGTAATAAGTCTCAGTAAAGTAAATGTTTGGCCTAAGGTGTGAGTAATGTCCTTAGAAAGGTAAAATAACTAAGAAATGTAAGAGCCTCAGAAAATATGGTGACGAACATTGAAGCTGTTTGTTAAGTAACAGAACGATATGTTAAGACGTAGCATTAAGCTAATGTTTAGGAAAGGAAATGGAGCAGTACAGCAAAACTGTCTGTTCAATGAAGTCAGAGCCTCAGGAGGTGATTTAGTGGTAAAATGAGTAAAGGTACAGTGCAACAAGGTTGACTGTCAAAGGGGTAAAGGAAGTTAAGTTAAAGGGACAGTGCAGCAGGACTGACTGTCAAATGAAGAGAAATATGTGAGAAAAGGAGAAAGAATGAGCATAGTGTTTGGCTAGCTCGATATTAGGAAAAAGTGAGGCTACGAAGGTGAGTAAATAAAAAGCTTAATGTTGGTAACCAGAGGTGGCGTTTGTTGGTAAACAGAGGAGATGTTTGTAAACAAAAGGAAGTGAGGCTACGAATGTAAACAGAGCTGAGGCGACGTTGGTAACTCAGGAGGTGGATGTATGTTAGAAAGTATGGGTAACGAGGTTTCGCAGATTAGTAGGAAACGCTTTAACAAATACTAACCTGAGTGTGTGAAGTATGAGTATGAGAGTTGTAAATTAAACCCGAATGTGACTAGAGAAAACCTGATGTTGACAAGAAATTGAAGTAACTCCAGATATGTGAGATGAGGAAAGTACCCATGACATCGATTCCATTTTTGACCAGAGACACACAAAGCTCCCCAAGTTTGTCGTAGAGATTAGTATAAGGATTGTAGTGTTGATAAATGAATAAGTAAATATGTATTTTTCAGTGTTTAATTTATGATACAGGACTACAGGAGATTGCCTGGAGACAGAATTGTAATATTGATAATTTTGTGTATATTTTATATTGTTGTGTATTGTACAGGAACTGGAGAGTCACCAGTGCTGGCGGAGATTTATTATGTATTTGTGAACTATTTGTAGGAATTGTTTTTCTTAGTATTTCTTATGTAACCATAACTTGTTTGATTATGAGATGAAGAAGTAATTAAAGAGTAAATGTGCCACTTCGGTACTGCATTAGGAAAGTCAATTCACTTTTCACTTAAAAAAAAAAAAAAAAAAAAATTTGAAAATTGTACATACTGTAAAGTAAATTTTATCAAAAATATGAGACTTTAGAGTCAAGCAGATAGCGCCATTTATCGCTGCTGTAGGTTAAGACGTAGCAGTTAGAAAGGGAACTGAGGCCAGCTGATGTTTCAGGTGCGCCGAAGTAAACAGAGGTGGTAGCACGAGACTTGAAATGGACCTCCCAAGCAGGACCCGGTCGAACTACGAGTGCTATCAAAATCTTAAGTGTAAGTGGTAAAAAAGTGACGCTCACCATAGCGATAGTAGTGTTAGTGTGCGTGTGACGTACATCAAGATAGTATTTAGGTTTGTTTTCTCTTTCAGGAATTTGTAAATAGAATTTTGAATCTGAAAAATTTTTTTTTGAATGATGATAAAAGTGCATGTTTAGATATAAGATGTTTTGTAGGTCGTCAGCCCTAGGTATAAGTGGATGATTGATGTACAGGAACTATAAATGTTAAATAGCTGTTTGAGTAAATCTTTAATAGAAATTTTTTTTAGAAAACTAAAAGTTTGTCATGAATGAAAAAATTTAGTTTCCTCAGGAGGTGTGTGGCGTCGCAACTAGTGCGAGCGCACAGTTTTCTATCAAATATTTACTGTGAAATGTAGACAGACTGTAAAGTAGCCATCAGATTAGCATATGTGCTGTAGCGGGCAGATTACCGGTGTCCGTTCGTCTGACGTCACGACCATATGGCATGTCTGTACCGTGAGAATGTAAGACCTGTGCGCTAACTAGCCGCGTGTATAACGTGGAACTTTCATCTTTAATAACTTCTAACTGAGGAACCTGAGGAAATTAAAAGTTAATATACTAGTTTCTGTTATGAATAAAAATAAGTCATCCAAATTTGAGCTTTGAAACCTGCATATTTTGGAAATTAGAAAAATCTTACAGAAAACGCAAATTTCTACAATTTTCGAGTCTAAATAAATACCATTATGTATAGATCACCTTCAGTGACCATCCAACTATGAAACAAAATCACCTTCCGTGCTTTTGTATTTATTTTGAGAATTTTACTTTTAGAAATTCACCTATAACTTTGTTAAAACCATAAATGTTTTGAATTTTTGTGAACAGTTATTTTATATGAGTAGGTGAGAGTGAATGAGTGTGCCTGAGTGAATGAAAGAGGGACATTCGCCATTCTTTGCAAGTGTATAAAATCTAGGTTGGAACTCGCAAGTGTTCAGACGATGTAACCGTGGGAACAGAGTCGCCAGTGGTTCCCCATCTTAGTGAATGTCGGATGTCCAAGAGTGTATGGTATTGTACAAGCAGCCAGAACGTTCGCGAGTATTTAAATAATTTCTGGAAATAAAGTAAAGTCTAGTTTTCCTTTCGGTTTGTTAAATTATACAGTAAATTTTGTGTAACAAGAAATCATGACGTAAATGATTCAGAAGTCATGACTGGTGCGTGCTAGATTTTGGCGCGAGGCGCACCCAAAGAGTTAATTCTGATTGGCTGTGTGATGTGTGAGCCAATGAGATGCGAGGACGGTTAGCAGACTAGGAGAGTGAGTCGCGAGTGGATGAGGGGTCGCGAAGGAACTGTGATCGAGAAGAGACATGCTTGATGTGTCCTCGCGAATAATGTGTAAAATGAAGTCATAAAACGGCTTCATCGGTTCGGTACTGTGCGATTTGAGACTGGAAGAGTCCAGTAACGCGTAGTGTGAGTTTGAGCGAGTTGTGACTTTTCGTTCCGCGAAAGACGCGAGTAACTTTAATAATTAAAAGCGTGGCGGTACTTCGTAAACTTTTACTAAGTGCTTATGGCGAGCATTAACGTTAAAAAACGAACTATTATTGAACATCGACTGCAAACGTGTATGTTAGAAAATCGTCTGTGTTGCAGTTAAGTAAATTCCGTAACTTTGAAAGCTAATTCTGGCGGGGTTTGAGTGTGGATAGAATTGTGAACTGAACTTTCTTCAAACGTAGATTAGCGGGCTGATGATCAGGCTTAAAGACAATAAAGAGCTTAAATAGAATTACCAACTTCGCGTTCTCGTTTGAGTAAACAATTACTACCATTCCAATAACTCAATTTATTTAGGAAGATTGCTCATAGATTGTATTTCAGCAAACATGTATCGCGGCCTCCGGTGAGCGGCTATTAAATTGCAGTTTCTTCAACACTGCTTTTCTGCAATTTTTCCAGTAGCTGCTATCAGGAGAGGCGAGTGCAGCAACTACCTAAGAAACGAGGTAGGTGGATTTTCTTTCAGGGAAAGGAAACTGCGCGATAAGAGCCTGACCCGTCGCAACAGGATAGAGTAGCATGGAGAGTTGCATCAAACCAGTCTCAGGATTGAAGACCACAACAACAACAACATATAACTACAAATTAACAAATTTTTCCCTTTCTTCTTCCCAAATTTTATGGCTCTAGGGCGACAGGAAGCACCCTATAGGTTTTTATCGCTGTGTATTCGAGTATCAAAATATGTCAAATAAATCTCCATATCTTTTGACTAAAGTGACTTATAATCTTAAAATTTTCACACTGCCAAGGGGCAGTAAGCCTTAACATATAACATAAATTTGACGTTAATACGTCTTGACCATCCTGCGAAAGAAGGCTCTTGACCATTGGACAGACGGACACAGACAGGGACAGACAACAAAGCAATCCTAGTAGGGTTCGATTTCTACAGATCAGGCATGGAACCCTAAAAATACACGGGACTAACATGGGGGGGGGGGGGGGGGGAGAGGTCTGGTCAACGTACTGCACCTCCCCGACCAATCCACTGCCCCTTACATGTGAGAGTGACGTGTTGTCAGGCATTTAGGAAGAAAATAGGCTGGCGTTCTGGACCACGCGACTGCAGACGGGACGTTGCGTTCTGGGTAATTTCTCAACATACAGGACAGGGCCTTGATGGTTGCCTCCATTTGCAAGACCACAAAAGAAGATCGTATGCGCCATTTCCCGTGTGAAATAAGAGGCTTCAATTACGCTCGTAAGTGCAAATATAAAACTACATTGTAAAAGCATTTCATAAACCTACCAATAGTCAAACTGGTTCCGTCAGGGCTCATGCACGCGCTGCACTTACCGAAAAATGTGATTACGATTTACAGTAATAGCCCTACCAGTTGTCTACTGTATGCTGTATCCACGGACAATAGCAGACAAATCTATCCCCACTAATTTACTGCTTTCTGTAGATCGTTCGCAAAAGCAAAGAGCTTGCAGTAGAAGAGATCTGTTAGACAGTAGCGAAGATGAAGAAGTGATCGCAGCTCTTATGCCATGCATTTTAGAGCCGTCTTTTACTGGACTTTTTCGCTTCGAATGATGGTTCATAACGTATTCCTGAATACTGCCCATTTCTCCTGGGGACTCCCTGTACGTGAATATAGATCACATTTCGGAAACTTGCAAATTCATACTGACATTTCTTCATCTTAAAATGAGCACAGTGACTACCGCATAGAGAAAAGTACAAAAAAAAAAAAAGAATCAATGCCGGAAGTTTTGTGTTCCTTTACTTTTGTTCATCTACTTGTTTCATTTACAGATCCGGATTTGTGGTGTATCCTCGACAGGAAGGTTGGTTGCAGTACCAATTCCAGCTGCGGTGCTAAGGGAGGCGGTATAGCTTCCCTTCCGCCGATCCAAGCCATTAACTTAGTCTCAGTCCGTGGGCGTCAATGTGTCCGGCTCTACGCGTGGTTTGTTTTGCTAAGCGACTAGGACCACTTGTTATCCTACCGTCCCATGAAGACTGTGGAAATATTTGCGTTACGGCCCAGTGTAGTGTGGTGTAGTGGCGGAGCTAAAAGCGTGGAGTGAGTGAGTGGCTACTACTGCTGCTGCTGCTGCTGCTGCTGCTGGCTGTTTGGCCGCAAACGTTTGCCGCCGAGTTCCGTTCCGCTGACCTCACATGACCGAGCGACTCGTACTGCCCGTGTGACAAGATTCTCGTAACACCAAGTGGCTGAATGATTCGCAACACCCACTGACGCTCGCCCCCACAGAATTAATATTATTTATACAATCCGTTTTAGCGTACAGTAGTACCAAGGTGTGTAATCTGAGCTAGCCGTGGTGACCGAGCGGTTCTAGGCGCTTCAGTCGAGAACCGTGCGACTGCTACGGTCGCAGGTTCGAATCCTGCCTCGGGCATGGATGTGCGTGACGTTCTTAGGTTAGTTAGTTAGGTTTAAGTAGTTCTAAGTTCTAGGGGACTGATGAAATGAAATGATCGTATGGCATTGTTGGCTGGGAGGCCCCATGCGGGGAAGTTCGGTCACCGTACTACAAGTCCTTTTCAGTTGACGCCACTTCGGCGACTTGCGAGTCAATGATGATGAAATGATGATGAACACACAACACCCAATGATCATGAGGCAGAGAAAATTCCTGACCCCACCGGGAATCGAACCCGGGGCCCCCGTGCGCCGGAAACGATAACGCTACCGCGAGACCGCGAGCTACGGACGGGGGCCTGATAACCTCAGATGTTAAGTCCCATAGCGCTCACAGCCATTTCAACCATTTGTGTAATCTCAGGGGAAAGCTGCTGCACAGAGCCGTGATATAACTCAGGCGGCATTATTTTCCACCTGATCGCGGTGAACCCCTGCTGCTTTCAGCTGATGCAAAAGACGTCTGCTGACAACTGATCACATCAGAGACACACAGGGTGAACTAGAACTCTACCGACAAACTTTCACAGGTTTGACAAGGAGTCATTAAATCCTTCATTTCTGTGGCCATATTGTCCGTAGTTGCTTTACAATTCTTGAGGTTGTTTTTGTTATGTCGTTGCAACTACAAAAATGGGTGTTTTTTTTCTTTTCACCAGATGCGTTTCGCTTGATTCAGGTAAAGCATCATCAGTAGTGTGCACAAGTTATTTAGGTTTTGATTTGTCGTAAGATCGATAAACAGTTGGTTAACAATATGCTCGTTTGTACTTGCGATGATTTTCGCTTGATTGCTCGCTTACACCGGGAAATGCAGTCCGCTAGCCTACCGTTGTAAGGCTGGTCCTGGCGGAGGTCCGAGTCCTCCCTCGGGCATGGGTGTGCGTGTGTTTGTCCTTAGGATAAATTAGGTGAAGTAGTCTGTAAGCTAAGCAGTTAAGTCCCATAAGGTTTCACACACACAGCACGCCGTTGATGTTTTTCTTCTTTATTCTCTGACAGTTGTGGTCTAAGTTTTAGTTATTCTGCAGTACTAGGCATTTCTTATGTTTTTCACAGCACGATTTATCGCAGACCACTGTTTTCTGTTTGTTTTGATACTTCCATACTGCCTTTCCAGATGTAAAAGAGAAATTAAGCGAAAATTACAGCAACTACAAACCAATGTATTGCCAACGGGCTGTTTTTCGATCTTAAAGCAAATCAAAATGTAAACAGATCAGACAAGAGCGTTGCTACAGTGATACACCGGTTCCCATCAGAATCACCGAAGTTAAGCGCTGTCAGTCTGGGCTATCACTTGGATGGGTGACCATCCGGTCTGCCGAGCGCTATTAGCAGGCGGGGTGAACTCAGCCCTTGTGAGGCAAACTGAGGAGTCATTTGGTTGAGAAGTAGTGGCTCGAGTCTCGTAAACTAACACACAGCCGGTGTTCTGACCACGTGCCCCTCCATATCTGCATCCGGTGACGCCTGTGGGCTGAGGATGACACGGCGGCCGGTCGGTACCGTTGGGCCTTCATGGCCTGTTTGGGTAGAGGGAGTTTTAATTACAGCTCACTGATGATGCGTTACCTTAATAAATACACTTAAGAATTTGAGAGGTTGTTCACACTCACGTTCTGAGTATTCTGGTATAAAGGGCCCACGGTCTCCGGTGGCTCGTTGCAGAGTGGTAATGTAATTACGATTTATTCGGTTTGTTACTGCAATCACGCTTGTTACTGTGAAAATGTGCTCACAAGCGAGGCGAAACCTTTAATAAGTAACCGAAACTTACAACACTCAACAAACAGTTATACAACACCTCTCTGACGAATCCACTTGCAGAAAAGTGGTTGCCGTGACTGTGGGAACATGCCAGCGTAAGTGTGATCGTTACGTGCTTCCGTGGCCTTCACGAGTTGATGAAGCCGCTAAACAGGTCCTCAAGGCAGATGGCTCTACAACACACCTAATATTCCTCAGAATCCGTGATCAACAGGTCTGATGGTCTCCTCGGCAGTTCAGAATCGTGTAGTTAAGTGCGAGGCGCACGCCAGCCCACAGTAGCCGCTGGGCAGGACCTCGCTACGGGCTGGGATCTGACAAAGACGAAAGACGCGTCATAGATCATTATCAATAAACCGCATCAGTAAACCTACCCATTTAACTGTGTATTACTGTTAACGCACAATTAACACAGTTGGAAAAACCAACCCGCAAAAGAACCGAGTGGAGCTGAGTGTAACCTTGAACGAAAAGAATAAAACGAGTACTATAGTTGTACTGACTGTTAACACGACATACAGCGGCGCTGTCGACGTCTGCAATGTATTTCCAGTGCCTTACAGATAAAAAGGTAACTGGGACAAGAAACCAAAAGAAACACAATAACTCTGCAGCGGGTCCTTTATGCCAAAATACTCAGAAGGTACCCCTGAAAAACCTTTGAAAGTTTGTTGGTGGAGTTTCGGTTTACGCTGAACAAGGCCATAACTTAATTTAGCGGTTGCACGAAATCCACTGTTTTTTGTTGCCACAGTGAATTGTTTTGTGTGGCCTAGGATCACAGCCTTTGGAATACGGCACAGTCAACAGAGGAGTGTTTGAAAAGTGACACTTGCGTTTACTTTTTCATCGCCCAAACAACTGGTCCCCTAACCCACACTTCGAAAAATTACTTTACAGCAGTGAACGTAAGCCAAGGAGTTTGGTTGTCATCTCAAGGAAAACTAGAAAGAAAAGAGAGTGTATGGTTACATGAATTTAGGAGGTTGGTAATGAACTGTCCTTAGCAGTGTGGGCTGCTATGTTACCGTAGCTCCTTCACTTCTGCTGCACACTGCCCCACTGCTTGTTTTATTATAATGTAAGTAAAGCCGTGTCACAGGCCACCTGATAGCTCTGGAATACGAAAAAAAAAATATATATTGTGTAACATTGCCGCCACAACACTTTACTTCACTATGTGAAAAAAATTAAAAAACACAAGTTGTATTGCTCTTCATGTCAACGTCAGAGCAGGAACTTAGCTTTCCGAATCCCATGGTATCAACTGCCGAAACTTGACAAGTTATGCTGACACTTTTGTACCAATAGGCACAGCAAACAAATGGTTCAAATGGCTCCGAGCATTATGGGACTTAACATCTGACATCAATAGTCCCCTAGACTTACAACTACTTAAACCTAACTAACTTAAGGACATCACACACATCCATGTCTGAGGCAGGATTCGAACCTGCGACCGTAGCGGTCGCGTGGTTCCAGACTATAGCGCCTAGAACCGCTTGGCCACACCGCCCGGCGTCTGTGTTGTTAAGACGGAGGATACAGTATTGCTACGCATATGCGCGCATGTACGAGGAAACTTTTCACCGAAGTTCGGAATAACACAGGCACTGCAATATCGTATTTATCGGCTGACACCAGGCAAGCGAGATTGAATTTAAATGTTTCACGTGTAGGGGAATATACGAAATGGATGTACGAGTGTGGGTTGTAGACTGATGGTTGAGACATAATGTGGACTGCGTCTGCTGGTAGTGAACCGTACGTGGACAGCAAAAGCGGTTAAGGCGAGCGTTCGTGGCAGAGATAAAACGGGGTTCGAGTCCCGGCCTTGCACAGATTTTTATTGTAGTAAATCCACTATACAGATCATGTTTGTCCGTACCCGCAGTTAGGAATACATTTCATGCACTTCGTAACGCCTGCAGTCGCCGCCGTTCCTTTGGACGGTTGCTTTCGGCAGCGAGCAGCGAGAACGTACAACGACCCCTCCGCTGCGAGCCAAGAGCGGAAGCGGCTGATGAGCAAACTTGGCGGATGTAATATTGACGTAACGATGGCATCCCACTTACGTACCGGCACGGTGAAATTTACTTTTGACGACCACTATTCACGACTAAGTTCTTTCGAAGTAAAGATGCTTTTGCGAGATGTGGTGAAACTAAGCCTCCACAAAACGGTTGGTATTCACTTGTCAATAGCTAGCCGCGTGATCTGTGTGAGGATGACAAACACAGAATGCTGTGAAGAAACAGACATAGCCTCGACGGGAAGACGATTTAAACTGGACCATTGTGACGGGGAAATGGGGGATCTGACAGCAGAAATCGCGAGCCATAAGTATCTTTGAATTTGCCTTCGAAGTTACTTGTCAGAGAAGCAGTCCAGTTCTAAACACTTACGGCACCGTCTTCAGTAACGCTGCCGGAAAATGGACACGTTTCCAAACCTTCCCTGTCATAAAAGGTGTCGGACGTATTAAGATTCACCTCTAGCGACTTTTACCCTCACACATTAATGTCTGTGGGCGTAGAGCGATTGTAATGTTTGAATGGCAGCCTGGAACGTGTTCAGGATTGACTAGGAAGGACGTGTACGGTCTGAATCTGTGCACAGGAGGGCGTCCCAGTTAAAAGTGTGAGAAGCAGTTGGCCGTGTGCAAATGTCGACACTACCAGTGGCTTCAGGCTGGAGTGATCAGAGGGACGGGGACAGAACCCTTACAAGCCTATGAGTAGTATCTGGCAGTGACGACTGCGGGAGAAAGCACCACAGTAAACGACGAGGATCACACAGAGGCAACGAAATCACCTCCTGAATCGGCAGATCAGCGTGCAACCAGTGGTGGAGTAGAAATACTCAGGGAGGACCCTGTTGCACGTGCCAGGTGACAGGAAGTGGAAGACCCGAAGCCGCCGGAGCCGAACGCTCTCAGATGATGACGCGAAAAATGCACGAAATAAAAGATAAAAAAAGTGAAAAGCAACGGATAGTGCCCCCAAACGCGGACCAAAAGGCGAGGGAATGTGTTGAAAGTCTCTGTTGGATTCCTTTCATGTTAATTTCTTAAATCTGTTGTCATTTACAGCATTAATTCCTCTTCTAAATTTACTGTGGTGTTTCTGACTATGTGGGAGGAGACTGAGCAGTGGAACGTGTTACTTTTACACATAATAAAGAACGATCTGTCACACTACTACACTTTAAAACACAGTTTATATGTAATTCATGTCACACAGTCTGATATGGAACCTACATCCGCTTTCTTTTATATACTGTATATGATAAGATACTGTCATCCCCCTTCCTTGTGAAAGGATGAATGAGCAAATGTATTTCTAGTTGCATGCTTGATGGTAGCAGAGAAGCCTGTCTGATAGACAACAGTAGGACCAATGTCGGACTGCAACTGCTACGCTTTCTAAAAGCAGGTTTCTATCCTTAGTATGGTCCTGCCCGTCCCTTGTCATGTTGGTATAGGGAGCTGCCTCTCTGGGCACTTCCGTTTGTATCTGTGGAAGCACCCTCGGTAGGGGCCCACGCCAGTCTGTCCATGGCGAGCGTCTGAAGCGGTAAGATCTCCGGCTAAGCGCGTCTCTGCTAAGTCCGTAGGACAATGGATTTCTTAAGTTCAGCCTAACTGAAAATTTAATCACGTTTATTTCAGGTTCAGCTCTAAAATATTTAATGTTATCTTAAATTGCTTCGCGGTGTGAGTGTGAAGTTCAGAATATATTCCGGTAGTTGCTTTGTCACTACTTTGTGAGTAAAGTGAAACCACGTGTTGATCAGTAACTTTAACTAAGATCATCAATCTTAAATGCGAATGTGCGTGAGATTATGACATCTCGTCTTGACCATATTTTTCAATATAGCAACTTTTCTTTATTTTCAACCCACGTGGGGTGTACTTTGTGAGACCAGTACCACGTGCTTATACAATTGTTTGACCCATCAGGTTAATAGTAAGACGATAGTAATCAGTTGGATGTTTTTCTTTTGTAATTTGTGTGTGGATGTAATTTATTTTAATTATCAAAAATATTGTGGAGTTACACTCTTTGTGTAAACCAAGTTGAACATGTGAAGCTTGTAGTGTAATCATCAAAGTAGCCCTCAGCTATTCTTTTCGGGAAGATTTCACAGAGAGTTAGTATGAATTAAGTATAGCAGTGTGTGGTAATTTCATGACGGACAGGATTGCGCTACGAACGTAACTTCTTTGGCTGAAAATTGATTCGGTTGGTTGTAGTTAATTTCCTCTTGCATATGTTTCAACGTTCTTCGTGTGTTATTTTATGAATGCAGTGTTGTGTGCAGTCTCCCAATCTTGGCTCCACATTTTATGTGAACCGTAAGATTACAAACTCGCATTTTCACAATCCTAAATAAGGCACCAGTTAAGTTATGAATCAAGTTTAATATGGTGAAATTTTAACGTAACAATGATCAATGTTAAAATAAATGTCCAAATATAAACTGATTTATTTCTTTTTATTTAAATTGTCTTTATAACCGGTGATATATATATATATATATATCACCGGTTATCGTAAGATAACTATTAAAATATTACAATTAATGTTAGTGTGGTTGGGAATTTGGTAAGCTAGACTGGATACCTGGTGAAACAGTTGCTCAGTAATGCAAGGTTAACTTCCCCAGATAGCTCACAGCTTTTAAAGCCGCATTTATTGTCTTGAGTACTAGCACCGCTTTCAGAACAAATTAACGCAACAACATTACAGTGTGAAAGAGCACAGAGGATCGCCCACACCCTCGGGGGAACACTCGGCTGCCAACAAGACGGAATCTACAGGACGCCTCGTGCGGCGGTCATCCCCGGGTCGGCCTCGGGAAGGATTCCACCCGGCCACCGTGCAGCACGGCGTCAAGCTGCCTGCTGACCACACGCCGCTGGGCGGATTAAGTGGAAAGTGACCCGACGGGCGAAGCCGTGAATGAAGAAACGGCTGTAGGTGTCGCGACAGGGGAAGCACACGGAGTCACAGGGCACACGGACGGGGCAATGGCCCGCACCTGTGAGACGAACTAGACAGCGGCCTCTGTCAAGGGTGTGGACACTCAACCTACCCTCAAAGAGTCATTCCAGCGCAAGCGTACGAAACAGGACCGCTCAACACCAACAGTGTAAGCAGCAGCCTGGGACTGCAGATTTTACTTGATATGCTGTACACCGCGGATTTTGATAGTGTTCTGCTGGAAGAGGTGACGAACACAGACCTCAACAACATCAGTGGACGTCCAGATTCTACTCGTCCAGAAACTGTACAAACCTTGGCACAGTAGCACTTACAAAAGAGGGAATTGTGGCGAAAGATGTGCAGTAGCTGCCAACAGCCCGATGTATTGCCCTCACCGCACAGGATATAACATAATTACGACTGGAATATGAACGTGTGGAAAATTACGTAACTCAACAATATTCATTCAATTATGTAATTATTTCTTAAAAAAGATGATAATTATGTAAAACAGAGACAATATTTGGTTCACATTCTTTGTTAATCTATGTCATTCATTTCTTTTGTTTTGTACCCTTTTGTAGTCTTCTTCTGGTGTACGTCGCCGACGCAAAACGCGAATTGATTTGAGGTCTGTTGAATGAAAAACATTTAATGTAAAATTATTCTTTTATGTTCATTTGCTGGTAAAAAACAAATAGAACCAAATGCGTTAAAACTATTTATGATTAACTATTAAAAAATCACTTCCTCTTTTAACTATAATTTTGTATTAATTGTTATATCGTAGCTGCAAGAAGCGCAGGTATTGTTAGTTGCGATTATAAAGCAACTTCGTCTGTATTTCTAATTTAAAATAGCATGGGTTTGTGTTAAACTAATTTGCAAAACAATTTAATAATTTTTTGGTGGCATCAATTTAAATGATTAATTATTTATTGATCAAAGGAAAATCTTAATTTAAAAAGAAATCGTCTATCTTTTGTTGGCCGTCATCTTAACTTTTATCACAGCGGCAAATTTAAATTACTTGAAACTGCAAACAATACTCCGATGTGTAAGAAATAAATGTGCACCGGTGGTACTGAACCCTATTTATAAAAGAAAAAATAATGGAATCAGAGTGCATTTTCTAAGAACAGCGCTGATGGTATTTATTGTTGAGCAAAATTTCATTGCTGATGTATGAGCCCTAAATTAAAAACTACGCACGAATCACGGAGAAAAATATTTCTGGTAGCATACGTCAGTGTTGTGTGCGGGTGGTATTCTGTGGTTCCTTTACATGATCAATTTGCTAAGATTACTTAAATCCATCGAAGACGAAAATTATAAAAGCTCTGATGTACGATCTGTACTTTTAGTGATGTAAACACAACCTACAGTCAACATTATTACACTACGTCAGGTGGAATTCTTGTGAAATGTCAACAAAATAATTATCCGGTAGAAGTTGCAGTACGAATAATGCATTATACGTGTGCATAATATTGTCAGTATCATTTACAAAATCAAATCAATGCAACTGCTAAGAAAAACAGAGTGAATTCAAACCGCAGAATACCATAGAGTACCATATTATCCTTATTCTTCGCATTTGTCCATGTTGATGATACGCAATAGCCACCACGAGGACACATGCTTCAGTAACGCCTACGCACCTTCAGCCTGTGGAAATATATGTAAACGAACGGAATTTTTCAAAGAAGACATGGACCAATTACTCGCTGGAATTATCTGTGAGTACAACTGCCTCCTGTCCGCGAAGGCCCAGACGCCGTATTTTAAAAAATTGCCCGCGTCCTAGCAACTATAATACAGGACCTCCGTTTGGTTGATACTTGGGAGCACGTCAGTGGTGACTGGTCGGCATTTACACGTCTCATGAAGCACTCAGCAAGCAGGCCTGACCGAATTTACGTGACACCAAAGATAAATCATAAAATCGTGCAGACAGACATGTGGAAGACAGTTTTTCTTGTCCAAGCGGCGCACGTTTGTACAATCAATCTCCAAAGATAAGGGACGTACCTTAGGAGGGGATACCGACAGTAGAACGTCTCGCATTTGAAAGAATCGGAGTGCCATGAAATGTTTCAATATTACGGTATTTTGATAATTGTTACTTTTGGACCGTCTGACTACAACTTAATGAAACACAGCTTTCTTGCCATACACGTTTCGCCTTTCTTCTTTACAAGGCATCGTCAGTGCCAGGTTCCGTGGATGATGATCTACATCCACGGAACCTGCGATTGAAGATGCCTTGCAGAGAATGAAGGCGAAAGGTGTATGGCAAGAAAATTGTGTTTCATTCATTTGTAGTCAGACGGTCCAAAAGTAACAATTATCAACTTACCGTAGTCTTACTTGCAACTGAGGAAGACAGGACTACGAAAGTTGAAGACGTTTGCTCAACATGCCTCGGCGCTCGAGTGGTGGTTAAATTGTGCAAAAGAGTCGATCGGAGAGGCCCTCATGAGATACTCGTGTGGGAGAGCGGAATGGTACAGACACACGGCAGACTTCTATCTCCAGGGCCTCCGTGACTTATTCCGGCCACACGCATCGGTCGTCAACAATCGCCAGGAAATGCAAAGGGTCAAGGTCACGTTTACGTAGTTAACACAGAAGGCAGTGGAAGGGTCTGCGGTTCGAGCGGGCGTTCAGGGCGAACAACCTACCAAACAGGGGGTGATCAAGGATCGGATGGGTGGCCGCAGGAAGCTCGTCACGGCGGACGGATAACGACTGCTGCGACGGCTGAGAGGTACTCTGAGACGCCTCCCGCCGCAGCGCCTCTGGACCGCTCCGCCGTGGGAGACCTGCTGTCGGAAATGAGACGGTACACCTGTCAGGCGGAGGAAATTCGTTTTCTGGCTGGAGAGGCGGAAAAGGAAGCGGACGGTGCGGTGCTGCAAGGCCACCTAGACCGGTGGAATTCTACCGCAGGTTTAAACGTTACTGAAACTAACGTGCATACGCCAACAACTGAGGGATTCAGCCAAACACATCCCACAGAATTTTAAAGAAGACATGATTGTATCGGTTCCCAACACGCCAGTAAAGAAATCGGCTCAACATATTGTCCGTTAACGCTTTCGAACAGGGATTTCAGTTTATTTGTTAGGATTACAGCTGGGAGGCTAGAACCGGTAATGAAAACATTCACAGACCGTAACAAGCCAAGGGCGAGTAAAGATCGCCACATTCAAGATTCCCCGATGTGATTATCGAGACAGAATCACCACCGCCGCCGCCGCCCGCCACATCCAGGGCGGCATGCTCACGCTGGAGACTAATACAGAAATACCATCGAGGGAAGATTCCATAAAACTGCATTCTTTAATTTTACATCACGTTTCTGCACCTGCTTTCACACGAATTGTCATATACGCGTGGCTCGCATCGATATTGATCGAAGAAACAACAATCCTTTTCATTTTGAACGACATGTGTTTTCCGGTTCCGATTCTGAAAAATGCGTGCGCCTGCAAGGCACCAGCTTTCTTTGAATGTTCCTCGTACTCTGCGAATGCGTGTTTCTGTTGTTTCTACGATAAATACCACCCGGAATTCTGTTCTAGCATAACAAGCAGTGGCAACGATACCGAGCAAGACGATTCTGTAGTTCGAACAAAGTGTGCTGTGATGATTGATTTAGTGAAATTACCACAGAAGAATGACTATTTCTGAATAATTTTGAGTGACTTATACTATTTAATGATACAATTCACGATAAAATTGGAGAAAGAGAAGGAAAGTGCAGAGGTGGAATTGCAACCCGTATCGTCGGCTTGGTAGCCTTGGACATTATACCGGGTGATCAAAAAGTCAGTATAAATTTGAAAACTTAATAAACCACGGAGTAATGTAGATAGAGAGGTAAAAATTGACACACATGATTGGAATGACATCGAGATTTATTAGCACAAAAAGTTCACAAAATGTCTGACACATGGCGGTGGACAGCAAAACGTCAGTGTCTGCGCATGACAATCGTAATGAGAGAGAGGAGCAGATGCGCCAGCAGTCGTACCATGTTGACGTTACCTGAAAAGGCGCTTTTAGTGAAGCTGTATTATCAGAATGGGGAATGTGCTAGTTCAGCGTTAGGATCCTATCGCCATAGGAAGGGGATTCGAACGGGTAAAGGTCCGTTGACAAATGCAGCTGTGGCGAGAATTATTTCGAAGTTCGAAGCCACGGGTTGTTTAGACGATAGACCCCGTAGTGGCCGACCGAGCACAAGGCGTAATGCTGCTGAGACAGTTCAGGAAGAAATGGAAACTGTAGCGGGTTCGTCTATGCACGGGGAAGGCAGCGCTCGTGCAGTCGCACGTCGCACCGGCATTCCATACACTACTGTTTGGTTGGCACTAAGGCGTACCCTCCTATGCTATCCGTACAAAATTCATCGGCATCATGAACTGTTATATGGCGGTTTAGTGAAGCGGAGGGCATTTGTGGTGTGGGCGTTTCAAAAGATGGCGGAAGATGACGATTGGTTGAGTAACGTGTTGTGGACCGACGAAGCTCCTTTCACGCTCCGAAAGTCTGTCAACGCCCACATCTGAAGAATTTGGGCTACCGAAAATCCTAGAACTGTCGTGGAAACTCCATTGAACGACGAGAAAGTCACGGTATGAGTTGGATTTACCACATCTACTGTTATCGGGCCATTTTTCTTCGAGGAAATGCGTGATTCTTGTTTTGTAACTGCAACATTGACGGGTGAGAGGTACGCCGATATGATACAGAATCTTATCATCCCCAGCCTAGCTGATAAACACCTGCTGGAACGTACGATGTTTATGCAGGATGGAGCTCCACCTCATATTGCTACAAGCGTAAAAGATCTCTCTCTCTCTCTTTCCCTTCTCCACTGTCTCCCTTGCTGTTTCTGTAATGCAACCACTTCCTATCATCATCCAGTGTTTTACTTTTCCGTCTCTTTGCCACTGCTATTCTCTTCTTCTCAAAGGTGCTGTGGACGGCAGAATGAAGCATCTGGTGTGTCACTTCCCAGTCAAAGTCTTTCTTCCCAGTCAAAGTCTTTTAAATAAACAAGAACAAAAATTCAAATGGCTCTGAGCACTATGGGACTTAGCATCTGAGGTCATCAGTCCCCTAGAACTTAGAACTACTTAAACCTAATTAACCTAAGGACATCACCCACATCCATGCCCGAGGCAGGATTCGAACCGTAGCGGACGCGCGGTTCCAGACTGAAGGACCTAGAACCGCTCGGCGGCCGGCAAACAAGAACAAACTCGCATTTTTTGCGCTCCTAGAGGAGCATTTTTCTGCTGGTTCCCTTCTTTTCCGACTTGCAGCAGGGCATCTAACCCATGTAAAAAGAAATCTATTGGGCAGTTTACTTATTTTAAATTAAAATAATGTGCAAAAAAAATTTGAATGTGCTTCAGTACTACAACATGGGGTTCCCAGATGATAACGGAGATAGTTTACAGCATATTTATCCATGCTACGTCACTTTATAAACTCCTTTCTCGTCTCACACCAAATTTCATGTGTCGCTTGGTCGTTTATCAAAAACCGACGTGTGCCTACAGCCCTGTGAACGCACCTGTTTTCATTTTGGGATTGTTTATCGCATATTCGTCTTGGGTATGTAGAACAAACGGCGGCATTTGGTCAAGGATGGTTTAAAGACACACAGCGATCTGAATGATTGGGTCCAAGTCATGGTGTTAAAAACAGCCTCAAAACCAACTACTGATTACTAGTTTAAAACGCGTCTAAGATATGCTAACAGACCGTTTCGAGAAATATTTCCCTGTTAAGAGGTTTCTAGATCAGCCATTTCCTTAACTTTTATGCCAAGTGGCCGGCCGGTGTAGCCGAGCGGTTCTAGGTGCTTCAGTCTGGAACCGCGCAACCTCTACAACCGCTACGGTCGCTGGTTCGAACTCTGCCTCGGGAATGGATGTGTGTGATGTCCTTAGGTTAGTTACGTTTAAGTAGTTCTATGTTCTTGGTGACTGATGACCTGATATGTTAAGTCCCATAGTGCTCAGAGCCATTTTTTTATGCCAGTTACCTTCATTTTTCCTATCTTTAGCACCTTATACTTTCGGTGCATTTGGTTGGGGTAAAGAGTCACCAACTGAATGTGTCCTTATCACCCACATTTGCACATCTGCAGTCGTGTGTGTTTTGCATCTGTTTTATACCTACATTTGTAAATTCTTTAAGTAGCTATATTTCCTCGACCTTCCACCCCGTTGTTAATAGTTTTTAACGTTTTATTCCTATGCTTCTTTCTCATTCGTCCCCTCCTTCAAAAAAAGAGTGAGTGAATGCATCCGTGTATTGTGTTTCATAGTGTTAGTTTGTGGATCAACCTGCCGTCCTCTGCTGTAGCAGCTTAGCCCACTCTTGCGTGCTATCAAGAATGGGGCAAGGAGGTTTATTTCCTCCTCGTCGAAGCGCCATGGTGCTCAAGTTGGCAGGATGTGGAAATGATATCTCTGACGACGTATGTCACATGTGTCGACCCAGGTTTTCTTAGGGAGCTCTTAACTCGTTCCAGCGACTTTGGTCGGTGAAGTTCGTCGTGGGATTTCGTCTGCGGTAATTTTAGTATGGTGTTTGAAATTGTGTTAGTTTCAGCATAGTTAAGTATTAATCCACTTATTTCGCTACTGTAAGCCTCGACAGTCATGTGATATAGTTTATGCAGTATAGGGAACGCTAGGAATTTTTTCAGTTACTCCATTTTTGTACTTATTTCCTTTCTTGAACTAGAACGTAGTAGCGTGGTGGACGACTATGCGTGATTTCGTCCAGTACTTTAGTTTTCTCATTGTGCATGTGCTTGTGTTTACGTTCTTGCAATTTCAATTATTCTCTTTCATTAGATTCACTTTATTCTGCAATTTCTATTCACTTCGTACGTGTGCCTTTGTCTGCTCAATCCCAAGTGTTCGTATATCGCTTGGAAAGTCTTCATTCCTGTAACTCTGTTTTGTTTTGTATTTACATTGTGATAATTTTCTGAGGTATGTCAATCGTTTTTCGAAGAAAGCAATTTTCAGGAACTTAATGTTTTCTCTTGGAACTGCTTTGGGAAACCCGAACTACGTGTCTGAAATAGGCAAAGCCTTCAGCTACTCTTTACCGGTAGCCTTTAAATTAAATTCCACTCCCTTGTGTGATATTTCTCACTGTTCGTTATTTTGCGCAATATCCTTGAGATAGTGGTTATTTCAGCATCTTAGTTTCGTTTACGTTTGCAGTTTCTTGTTAACCCTCCCTTTTATTACTTCGAAACTGTGGAATTTTTGCAGTTTAATCTACACGTTAACTTCTTCGGCCAAGTAGGTCTAGGAATTCGCACTTCTGTTTGCTACTGAGTCGCTATTTCTGACCCAAACTGCATTTAGTTCCGCAATTTTTCCATTCTACTTACGGTAAGAATTTTCTGTGCTCGTCATTGATGAGTTACGACAGTGCAGCGTAGCTTTCTGCTGACTATGTTTGTTTGTAGTGCGACTCGTAATTTTTCTTGTTCCTTTTTCTTTCTTCAGTGTGATGATAGCGTAAATATCGAGGTGTGTGCATAATAACTTTACGTTTAGATTCCAGGACTGCAGAAATCACGTGGTTTCGATGCGAAAAAGTCGTCGAACAATGACACTTCCTCGCAGACTAAAACTGTGTGCCGGACCGAGACTCGAACTCGGGACCTTTGCCTTTCGCGGGCAAGTGCTCTACCAACTGAGCTACCCTATCACGAGTCACGCCGCGTCCTCACAGCTTTAATTCCGCCAGTACCTAGTCTCCTACCTTCCAAACTTCACAGAAGCTCTCCTGCGAAGGTCTCTAGTTCGAATCTCGGTCCGACACACAGTTTTAATCTGCCAGGAAGTTTCATATCAGCGCACACTCCGCTCCAGAGTGAAAATCTCATTCGTCGAACAATGTTCGACGCGCAGTTTCATTCGGAAAGGAAATTCCTCGAAGATTGTTCGATAGGGAGCGAAAAAGCTGAAAACCGAAGGTGCAAGATCAGGTGAATAAGGTGGGTGGTAAATAACTTCTCAACCCGACTCCTCTACAGCGTTTTTTGTCCGTCTAGTAGAACGCAGGAGGGCGTTAACGTGGAGTAGCGTCATTTCAGGCAGTCTTCCTGGTCGTTGTTCTTAGACTGCGTCTGCAGGAAGTCTGTGTTGTTGACAATAAATGTCAGCAGTGCTGGTTAAACCGTAAATATTGGTACACTACACCGTCGATGCTCCACCAGATACGTGACATCATCTTACGAGGATGCGTGCAGGTCATTTTAGGGATTCAAATGGCTCTGAGCACTATGGGACTTAACATCTATGGTCATCAGTCCCCTAGAACTTAGAACTACTTAAACCTAACTAACCTAAGGACATGACACAACACCCAGTCATCACGAGGCAGAGAAAATCCCTGACCCCGCCGTGAATCGAACCCGGGAACCCGGGCGCGGGAACCGAGAACGCTACCGCACGACCATAAGCTGCGGACCATTTTAGGGGGAGTTGCTGCTTTGTTCGGGCTGAGCCAATCATTTCTCTATCTCATGTTAGCATGAAGACACGATTCCTCGTCACCGGTAACGATAGATGATGGGAATGGTCTGATGGGAATGGTCTGTGCTGTTCACGTATCGATACACCTGACTTTTTAACCATCCCCATAGCATCCAAATGTGGGACGATGGTCGAATGAGCACAGTTCATCAGATTTGCCAGTTCTCAAGCACACTGACATGGATTGTTACGGATTAATGCTTTCAAACGATTTGCCTCAAACCCTGGAGGGTCTTCCTGAACGTGGCGATTCACTAATGTCAGAACTATTCTCCTTAGAAAGAGAAAACCATTTTCTTGCCTCGCTCTGTCCAATGTTATTATCCCCGGGTACGGCGCAAATGTTTTTGGCTGTTTCCGCTGTTACACCTCTGTTGAACACAAACAAGAATACATCGGAAACGTTCCGATTTCTTCTCCTGGCACACCATTTTCTGGCGTACTCGCTAAATTTAAGTAACAAAATAACTCAAATAGCAACAGTGAACTACAAATAAAAACTTGGCAACTGCTAAATCAACGCATAGCAACCGGAATACCAACACGCAAAACAATAACGCTAGATACTTATGCACCAACAAAATATATACCGAAGAATACCTCGTAAATAGCGATCATAAAGTATACGTTTTATATGAGCAAATATGTTTTACCGGAACAGGTAATCTTTTACCACCCTTACAAAGGTCTCCCTGCAGCCACAGGCAGCGTGTAACAACATTAAGCGCGAAACGTGTTGCGCGCACCTAAACGCTACATCTCAGAAGCGCCGGCGGGCTACAAAGCTTGCAAAAGATCTGCGCTGTGAAAATACACAGACCGTAAATCAAGAGTGCGTGACGCTTGAACCATCGAGCGCCTAGACACTGATGCAATAACTGTCAGGCCGCACACGAAACTCGGCCTCCAAGTTCGCCTCTTAAGACGTTCTCTTCATCCACAGCAGCTGCTTCTCACCCTAACACAAAATCTGTGGTCACAGAACTCCTGGAACCCTAAATGTGCACTTGAAGACCTGTCCGCGGAGATTATTCTTTGTTACTCTGGTTGCCACATTGCTATTTCATGTATTTCTACTTGGGGAGAAAGGAAGTGATTGACGAAAAGGCGCAGTATGACTGAACGTATTCAGTGAGTAGTTGCGAAAGTATCTCGTCGATCTAATCAAATCTTACTGGACTACTACGGTGAGCTATAGTCTCGCACGTTGGAGGATAGTTAAACACTATAAAAGTTTTTCGTAATTGAATTGTATAATTGGCATCGTTCATATTTACAAAACCTATGTGCATTGCTTAATACTTCCTGTACTAAACAACATTACATCAGTATTCACTTCATTTGCAGACTGATAATGAGAGCTGTCAAGAGCAATTTTAAAAAACAAATTTAAGGTTGGTTAATTTCACGGCACAAACAAGGCATTACTGCTCATTTTCCATAAGGTAGCGAACAGGTATTAAAGTGTGGACGTAAAACAAGTAGCCTATACCGACAGGCGTAGCCCACTTCGTTGCAGAAAAATCGTGGAAGGAATTATGTGATGTGTCTGTCAGACGCAGAGAAAAAAAAAAGTGCTGTGGTGAATTGTGTGTGTATTAAGGTACCAGTTATCACAGTATCTGTGCTTATACGATAACACCCTATATAGTGTCGTCAGATGCATTTTCTTTCGTGCTTGAGCAGACATTTGCAGTTTCGGTTTTGTACCATGTAGTTGGAATCATCCGAAAAAACTGCTGCTCCTCATGTCTTCGGTTTGTTTCCGTTACAAATAACATTTTTTAAAATCGTAATTTTACATGATCATTCTGTAGAGCGCTACCAAATTAGTCTGGCGTGTCATTCGTTTCAAAAAAGATGGTTCAAATGGCTCTGGGCACTATGGGACCGTAGCGGTCGCGCGGTTCCAGACTGAAGCGCCTAGAACCGCTCGGCCACCCCCGGCCGGTCCCCTTAAGGTTTTCTTGCTGAAATTCATTCTAGTTTACTGGGGTACGCAGTATCACGGTACGCCGTTAGCAGGCTCTGCTAGTTTGGCAGAGTCAGCCAACCCAGGGCCGGTGAATAATAAAAGACGCCTAGCGCCGCTGAGAAGGGCGAGCCAGTATTTTGTCTCTTAACAGAAGTTTCTCTCTCTGACGTAATGTATCACCGCTAGACGTTAGATCCAATGGCTGTGAAACATCCTGTACAATGAACCTTCCTGGCTGATTAAAACTGTGTGCCGGACCGAGACTCGAACTCGGGACCTTTGCTCATTAATTAAAACTTCCGAACTGAATTGCCGTGTTCCATATATAGAACTACTTCTCCTTCTTGACGCTTCGTTGCCTACTGCGGGCAACATCTTCTGAGATGAGTCGACGTCACGAAGGAGAAAAAGTTTTGTATATGGACCACGGCAATTCAGCCCGGAAGTTTTAATTAATGAAGACACCGGCCGTGAAAGCTTACATGCTATGATCCGGACCTTTGCCTTTCTCGGTTGGTTGGAGGCTCTCAACTAGCCTCCTCCTAATCAACACAGGGTCATCACTGGCGCAGAGGCAGAACCAGATTTCATCAAAAAACACTCAGACCTCCATCTGGCCCTGCAGTCAGCTCTCGCTTGACATTAATAAAGTCACACATGGTGGTGGTTTGCGGTCAGTGGAATCCACGTTACAGCGTGCCTGCCTCAGAGCTGGAGCTGTCTTGGAAGTAACCGATTTTTAACAGTTCGCTGTGGTGTGAACTACTGACATAATTTGCTGCCTATGCAGTACGATGTTCCACATCCACAGCCATATGCTGAAGACTAGGGTCTCTCCTCTCGGTAGTGCAAAGTGGCCGTCCAGAGCCCGGTCTTCTCGATACCGTACATTCTCCTCACCACTGCTGCGAACAATCATGTACAGTGGCTACAGTCCTGCCAAGTCTTTGCGCAACATCACAGAATTAATGTCCAGCTTCGCGTAGCCCTGTTACATGACCCCATTCAAACTCAGTGAGGTGCTGATCATGGCATCTTTGTCGCCTTAAAAGCATCCTTGGCATGAAATCAAGTCACGACGTCCAATCTCAAAGGTAACTGACGCTGACGACCGTTACAGGATGGGTGTAAAGCAAACCTCATTTGCATCCTCAGCACCACTCGTACGTAACTGTCACAAAACTTGAATTGACATCAACTTTCAGATGTAGAAACGGCCCTACTAATTTCCGTTTATGTCGCACAACTCCTCCTTGGTGCTGCGACCTTTATCTGTCAGTGTACGATCCAGTGCATATTACAATTACCCAAAAGACGTTGTCAAGTGAACAAATTATCTCGAGTCTAAAGTCTCCAAAATATTACCCACAAATGCATCATTCAGCTCATTCGATTTTATTTGATTTGGTTATATTTCACCAAAGTATACAGCTTGTGTCTGTACTTGGAATTGGTTCACTGTAACTGCTCAATCATGAAATGGCCTACCACGGAACAAGAGTTATCCACCTGCCGTTAGGGTCAGTGACTGAACACACGAGATCAAAGAGAGACATTCTTTGTCGCAGCGTGGCATCAGAGCTCAAACAAGTCACCAGCTCGTGGTGTGCGCTAACTTCCCACACTAACGAATCAGCACGGAGCCGCGAAACTTTACCGTGATCTGCTGCCCGCAAGCAGCTGCCGCTGGGACGCAGTTAAAACTGCTCCCCCTGCTTTGGAGCGCCGCCAAACTCACGAAGAAGCGGTTGGTTGCAATGTACTACTCGCACCATTTCTAACAACAATTCGCGATTGTGCCCCAGAACTGTATATACCTACCTTGCATGTCTACAGTATGACAAAACACCTTTGGCTTTCACACTGACTGCCAGTTACACGCACAATTTTAAAAAGTGCAGTTTTCTCACAGGAATCAAACCACTAGCATCAAAATAACAATAATCGCTCTCTAAAGACACGCGTGATCTCGAATATTCCACAGAAGCACGTCTCTCGAACACGTCGTGTGCAGTACTCACAGCCGCGTCTCCGGGACATGCAGACATCCGCAAACGCTTCTCCTTGCTCTGATTCCCTGACTACTACAGTTCTAAAAATCTCAATCTTCTTCCCTCTTTTCGATATTTTCGCACTACCTCGGTTAACGTGCCATTGGCAGGATTAGGCATTTTACCTCAACCAATGAGGAGATTTCCCTCCGACATAACTTCCCCTCAAAAATACGCGTCTCCTCCAAATTGCAATCAAACAAAAATATCGTCTCCCACAACTAAAATTAAGGGCGCCCAGATTGAAGACACCGACATTACAAGCTCTGCATTAATGACTCCCTTGAATTCATTCAATGTTTTAGCCTCTCATCCAGTCCCTGGCGTATAAAAGTCACTGCAGTGGGTCCGAGGCTACACGGGCGTCTGCAAAAATGCACCCATCTCCCCCCACCCCCGCCCCCCACCACTGAAAAACACAGCGAGCCGAGCTCCTGAGACACCTAAAAGCACCCCTGTAGCCTCACCTCAGCCTGGCGCAGTGAATTCGCCTGGCCAGTTCCCCACACAACAGGCCAGAAAATACGTTTGTGGTGCCTAGGGACCAACCGGTTCCCTACCGACAGGGCACCACTTTAACACGTCGTGGTCTCCTGACCTTCATTGCTTACATATTCCGCTCTCACAATCATATTCCGCACATCAAGACGCTTCATTCGAACCCGAACTCGATAAGATAAACTCAATGTTGTATGAATTCATGTAAACGATATGCAAATAACAAGTGCGCACTGGGGTTGAAATACTCGAGGCTGGCGTACACTCATACATTCCAGACACGACGGTCACAGGAGCTTTTAGTTCGAAGAGACAGACCACACACCGGGAGGGCAGTCCCTTCAGAGCATGAGTCAACTTCGGCCACCCATGGAGCAGACAGCGTGTACCCGAGTGAAATGGGGAACGACCCCATGTTTGGCTTAAAAGCAAATTCCGTTGTATTGTGTGGGAGCGTCAAACCTACGCATTCTTTACACATAGCATGTAGTTTCAGAGATTTTCACAGGGACACAGAAACGCCAAACGCCGATACTACAGATTTCCGGATTGGTCGCCTTAAACGAAACGTCATTCTCCCGTTTTAGAAGGGCAATGCTGACTGGCAGGCGATATTTCTGACGCCTTGAGCTGAAGGAGTAATGGAAGAGACCGAACGATATACCCCTTCACGTCTGGCGTGGAGAGGCGCCGTTCTGTTGTCGCTCTTGGAGCGGGGAACAAATATCTCCTCAGTACTGGGAGAACACCACTGTCGAGAGCGAATCAAAGTGCGACTCTATATTGAGTCCTTGCGATTAAGCATTGTTCACTGTGTTGGCCGACACACTTATTGTGCGGTGTGAACGGACAGAGTAATAGTTAAACGCCTGCGAGCGAATTTTTGAGAGGACTGGTTATCTGACCGGTGTACCACGCCAATAGTTAGACTAGGGGTGAATAGGAGGCCTTGACTTCATCAAGGCGTAGGGAGAGCTTGATTTGCAAAGGTCAGTCAAGACAGAACGAGATTTATCTTATTTGTCAGCGGCGAGCGGCGAAGACAGCAGCTTACGGTATTGTGCGCTACAGCTATTGCGAGCCCATATTTCCTCCACAACAGTACACTTCACTGCATTTCACACACGACATCCTCGACCTTACCTAGCAACATTCTAAAGGATAATTATAAAAGTTGAGTAGGCGCGGCTGTCAGCCATTCTGCCAAGTCAATAACAATCTTAAACTTTGTATAGAAATTTCATTAGCGTATCCTATCCTTGAGAGGTAACTTCACATTCCGAAAAGAACCAGGATATAACTTGCTCAGTTCATAACTGAAAGTGCCATTGTGATTTCTCAGAATTTTTTTCAAAATTAATAATAATTTTCGTTAGTTTCATGTTTTTCTTACACTAACTAGCACTACTCCAGTACCCAAGTATCCCACTAGTTACGTAAGAAGTTTTGTGAATTTTTGTGTCATTTCCTTACAGCGGACGACTCCAGAAGATATTTATTGCTGAACGTTTTTCAGGCATTTCTCTTTAGAACATTAGGAGCGTATGTCTGACTTCTGTAGTAGTGTGGGGGTGGAAATTGCATCTTGCAGGAGCCACAGGGTAAAGGGTACATCTCATATTAATCCGTTGCGCAGAATAACAGAATAGCAGATCAACCCCACGCTCACATGAGGATGGCGCACCCAACAATACTGGACAGAGGAGTGTCTCCAAACCGTCTTTCCTGACGAACGACTTACAGTTGCGCTAACATCACGATTGATGCATCCGTGTGCGGAGGTCCCAAGCAGAAGTGGTACTGCCACACTGCTAGTGCTAGTTAGTTGATTTAGGGGGGGGGGGGGGGGGGAGGTCCAAACAGTGAGGCCATTGGTCCCATCCGATCAGGGAAGGACGGGAGAGGAAGTCGGCTGTGCCCTTTATAAGGAACCATCCAGGAATTTGCCTGAAGCGATTTAGGGAAATTTTTGAAAACCTAAATCCGGATGGCCGGACGCAGTTTGGACCGTCGTCCTCCCGAATGCGAGGTCAGTACGCTAAGCACTGCGCCACCGCGCTCGCTTCCACACGTCATTATTCTACAGGCACAACTCCTGGTGTGACGTACAGGATACTACTGGGCTTCACACCACCGATAATTTGAACAGCAGCCTTTACATTTTTGACGTGCTCAGCACCGTGACCTTGCCCTGTCTCTGAAGCCTTTCAACAGGATAACGCAACACCTCCGTTTTTCAGTGCTGTCCCGTCCTACTTCGATACAGAAGTTGTTCGAGTGTCGCTCTGGCCAGCATGTTCTCCAAATCTGCCACCCGTTGAAGACATCTGGTCATGTACTGCCGACGGCTGGCACACCAACATTTTCCACCCACTATGATCGACGAACTCGAACACAGTTGTAGAAGAATTAGAAGACGTACCATGTCTGTCATACAAGTACAGTCGGACTCAATGTCGAGCCGGGTTAGAACAGTTTTTGGTGTCAGAGGTGGCACTAAATTTCACACACTGTATACCCACAAACCAACTAGATACTCGATCACATGCTCTTCGTAATAAAGTGCATACGCACAAGAAGTACAGTTTCGTTATTTTTTGTCCTTTCTCTGTGGCAGGTGAATATAAGGTCGCTCTTTCTCCTTCCAACTACTTACTGCCCGCAGGGAAACAAATATTTTAATTGTTTCCCTTCTACAAGAACGGCATGCAATGCGTGCCGGTGGAATTGATAATAATTACTACTCTAAAAGGGGAGATTGAGCTTCTCTTACCGAAGGATTTACGCAAACCGCAACGTCTTCAAAAACCATGCGCGAGTTTTTGATATTCTCTCGCTCACTACATGCAAAGTATTAATTCTACAGAAAAAATGACTAGGTCCTTTCTGTAGGAAAATTAATGTAGCTACATTTTGCACACGGATACGTTTTTGGTGCAGGTCGCAGGTTTTGAGTTATTGAAGAAAAAAGCGTTTGAAAGTCACTTTTGTACTTTTTTCTTGAATAATTCGAAAACAACGTCCTCTAGCGGAAACATATCCCAGTACAAAAGTTAACTATATTAAATTTTGTTAAAAAAAAGGTCCTGTTTGTTTTGTCTGTAGGATCAATAGTTTCCCATAGTAAGAGAGAGAATATGAAAATCTTGTGTGTGCTATGTCAAGGCGTTGCGAGCTGCATAGGAAACATCGGTAGGGGCAACTCAATCAGCCTGCATACTTACAAAAATTTATGTATGTCTATGGGGTAGGAAAAACTACGGAAATACGAAAGACGCGAAACATTGCTATGCCTAATACAATGCAGAAAAAGCTTTGCCCTTCGAAACAGGTTCCATTCTTCCCGGAATGGATTACTGCAGTCCAGTATGGCTTTCAATTGAATCTTATAACATTCTTCCAGCCAAATGGTGGCAACTCCACGCAACAGTGCTGGGCGTGCACAGTAATCACACGGCGTTCTCTCCAAGTAGACCACAAATGATTCACAATATTCAGATCTGGTGGCTAGCGGCCAGAGTAGTTGTAACAACTCACCAACCGCTGCGCGGGATAAGCCGAGCGGTCTATTGCGCTGCAGTCATGGACTGTGAGGCTGGTCCCAGCGGAGATTCGAGTCCCCCTTCGGGATTGGGTGTGTGTGTTTGTCCTTAGAACAATTTAGGTTATGTAGTGTGTAAGTTTTGGGACTGATGACATTATCAGTTAAGTCCCATAAGATTGCACACACATTTGAATATCTGAACTCACGAACCTCGAGCTGGTTGGCGCAGTGATTAGTACACTGGTCTCGCAATCGGGAGGACGACGGTTCAAACCCGCGCCCATCCTGATTTAGGTTATCAGTGATTTCCCTAAATCGCTCCAGGCAAATGCCGGCATGGTTCCTTTGAAAGGGCACGGCCGACTTCCTTCTTCTTCCTTCCCTAATCCGTTGAGACCGATGACCTCGCTGTCTGGTCTCCTCCCCCAAAAACAACCCACAACAACCCTAAATCAATTCAGGAAAATTCCGGGATAGTCTCTTTGAAAGGGCCGGCCGATTTCCTTCCACATCCTTCCCTAATATAATGGGACCATGACCTCGCTGTTCGGTCTCCTCCTCCAAATCAACCATCATGTAGCTCTCAAAACCAGTCCTGGACGATGCCAGCTGTGTCAAGAAAGGCCATAAAATATTGCCACACAGAATGACCGTTGGGGAATGAATATTGCACCACTGTCCGCCTGCTTAGCTCAGTGGTAACGTGTTTGCCTACCGTGCAGCAGGCCCGGGATCGATTCGTGGCCGGGTTGGATATTTTCTCCGTCCTTGGACTGAGTGTTGTGTTGTGATCATCATCATCATCATCATCATCATCACTATTATCTAATCACCACCGACGCGCAAGGTGCCCAGTGTGGCGTCACCTGAAATAAGACTTGCACCCAGTGGCCGAACTTCCCTACATGGGGCCTCCTGGCCAACAACGACACACGATGATTTCATTGAACCACTAGGTTGACGTGATCAGCCAAAATGGTCACATTATTCTTGGCAGTAATGCGACCTTGTCCAATACCAATGCGTGCCATGGAATACCATAATACTGGGGACTCAAATCGTCACCGAACCCCACGCCACGTTTCACTCTTGGGACGTAAACTCGGCCATAAGTTGGAATCAGTGTGCCACAAGACATCTGCGGCCAAGTGACTTTCTTCCACTGCCCCATACTCCAGCGAAACTTTTGCGGCTCGGCACCAAGTTTGCATCCCTGATGAGCGGTTTTAGAACTCCACCTCACCGTGTAAGTCGCTACTTATGGAGCCACCGTCGTGTTGTTTCGATGCTGACGGGATCTGCGAGTGATACATTCAATTCTAGAGTGACCTTTTAGCTGTCGGCCTCTTATTTATCGTCACAATCCTCGTCATTGTCCGCGGGTCACAAACACTCAACATACACTTTCACCAGCGTCGCGACTTGGCGGATGCGCTTTCCCTGTGCTTGGTATAAATCTTTGGTACGGTACCTCTTGAAACGCCACACATTTCGGCTACTTTGGTTACGGAAGGATTCACCATACGAGGACAAACAATTTGCCCACGCTCCAATTCACTTCGCTCCGACATAATGCACTCGCAAGCTAACAGAGCACTGTTCTTGCTGTGTCCCTCCTACAGAACAGCAACCCGCACCACATTCACGAGACGCGGGTGGCCAAGCATCAAGCGTCGTCAGCCGCAACAGCCACAAGTAGAGTCGCGCCCTACCTAAACTACGGTTCGGTAGTTCCGGCACAGTATGACACAAGTGACGTAGTAAATGGTGGTAAATTCCAGGGATTAACTTTTGTTTTTGCATGGTTATTGATAAACATCTTTTATATTGTTTGCTTGGGCAGTGTTGTAATAGCTCCTTAAGCTTTACTGTATGATTAAATGATGATGGCATCCTCTTGGGTAAAATATTCCGGAGGTAAAATAGTCCCCCATTCGGATCTCCGGGCGGGGACTACTCAAGAAGATGTGGTTATTAGGAGAAAGAAAACTGGCATTCTACGTGTCGGAGCGTGGAATGTCAGATCCCTTAATCGGGCAGGTAGGTTAGAAAATTTAAAAAGGATAGGTTAAAGTTAAATATAGTGGGAATTAGTGAAGTTCGGTGGCAGGAGGAACAAGACTTCTGGTCAGGTGACTACAGGGTTATAAACACAAAATCAAATAGGGGTAATGCAGGAGTAGGTTTAATAATGAATAGGAAAATAGGAGTACGGGTAAGCTACTACAAACAACATAGTGAACGCATTATTGTGGCCAAGATAGATACGAAGCCCACACCTACTACAGTAGTACAAGTTTATATGCCAACTAGCTCTGCAGATGACGAAGAAATTGAAGAAATGTATGATGAAATAAAAGAAATTATTCAGATAGTGAAGGGTGACGAAAATTTAATAGTCATGGGTGACTGGAATTCGGTAGTAGGGAAAGGGAGAGAAGGAAACGTAGTAGGTGAATATCGACTGGGGCAAAGAAATGAAAGAGAAAGCCGCCTGGCAGAATTTTGCACAGAGCACAACTTAATCATAGCTAACACTTGGTGCAAGAACCATAAAAGAAGGCTATATACATGGAAGAAGCCTGGAGATACTGACAGGTTTCAGATAGATTATATAATGGTACGACAGAGATTTAGGAACCAGGTTTTAAATTGTAAGACATTTCCAGGGGCAGATGTGGACTCTGACCACAATCTATTGGTTATGACCTGTAGATTAAAACTGAAGAAACTGCAAAAAGATGGGAATTTAAGGAGATGGGACCTGGATAAACTAAAAGAACCAGAGGTTGTACGGAGTTTCAAGGAGAGCATAAGGGAGCAATTGATAGGAATGGGGGAAAGAAATACAATAGAAGAAGAATGGGTAGCTTTGAGGGATGAAGTAGTGAAGGCAGCAGAGGATCAAGTAGGTAAAAAGACGAGGGCTAGTAGAAATCCTTGGGTAACAGAAGAAATATTGAATTTAATTGATGAAAGGAGAAAATATAAAAATGCAGTAAATGAAGCAGGCAAAAAGGAATACAAACGTCTCAAAAATGAGATCGCCAGGAACTGAAAAATGGTTAAGCAGGCATGGCTAGACGACAAATGTAAGGATGTAGAGGCTTATCTCACTACGGGTAAGATAGATACTGCTTACAGGAAAATTAAAGAGACCGTTGGAGAAAAGAGGACCACTTGTATGGATATCGAGAGCTCAGATGGAAACCCAGTTCTAACCAAAGAAGGGAAAGCAGAAAGGTGGAAGGAGTATATAGAGGGTCTATACAAGGGCGATGTACTTGAGGACAATATTATGGAAATGGAAGAGGATGTAGATGAAGATGAAATGGGAGATACGATACTGCGTGAAGAGTTTGACAGAGCACGGAAAGACCTGAGTCGAAACAAGGCCCCCGGAGTCGACAACATTCCATTGGAACTACTGACGGCCTTGGGAGAGCCAGTCATGACAAAACTCTACCATCTGGTGAGCAAGATGTATGAGGCAGGCGAAATACCCTCAGACTTCAAGAAGAATATAATAATTCCAATCCCAAAGAAAGCAGGTGTTGACAGATGTGAAAATTACCGAACTATCAGTTTAATAAGTCACAGCTGCAAATTACTAACGCGAGTTCTTTACAGACGAATGGAAAAACTAGTAGAAGCCGACCTCGGGGAAGATCAGTTTGGATTCCGTAGAAATGTTGGAACACGTGAGGCAATACTCACCCTACGACTTATCTTAGAAGCTAGATTAAGGAAGGGCAACCCTACGTTTCTATCATTTGTAGACTTAGAGAAAGCTTTTGACAATGTTGACTGGAATACTCCCTTTCAAATTCTGAAGGTGGCAGGGATAAATACAGGGAGCGAAAGGCTATTTACAATTTGTACAGAAACCAGGTGGCAGTTATAAGAGTCGAGGGACATGAAAGGGAAGCAGTGGTGGGGAAGGGAGCGGGACAGGGCTGTAGTCTATCCCCGATGTTATTCAATCTGTATATTGAGCAAGCAGTGAAGGAAACAAAAGAAAAATTCGGAGTAGGTATTAAAGTCCATGGAGAAGAAATAAAAACTTTGAGGTTCGCCGATGACATCGTAATTCTGTCAGAGACAGCAAAGGACTTGGAAGAGCAGTTGAACGGAATGGATAGTGTCTTGAAAGGAGGATATAAGATGAACATCAAGAAAAGCAAAACGAGGATAATGGAATGTAGTCGAATTAAGTCGGGTGATACTGAGGGAATTAGATTAGGAAATGACACACTTAAAGTAGTAAAGGAGTTTTGCTATTTGGGGAGCAAAATAACTGATGATGGTCGAAGTAGAGAGGATATAAAATGTAGACTGGCAATGGCAAGAAAAGCGTTTCTGAAGAAGAGAAGTTTGTTAACATCGAGTATAGATTTAAGTGTCAGGAAGTCATTTCTGAAAGTATTTGTATGGAGTGTAGCCATGTATGGAAGTGAATCATGGACGATAAATAGTTTGGACAAGAAGAGGATAGAAGCTTTCGAAATGTGGTGCTACAGAAGAATGCTGAAGATTAGATGGGTAGATCACGTAACTAATGAGGAAGTATTGAATCGGATTGGGGAGAAGAGAAGTTTGTGGCACAACTTGACCAGAAGAAGGGATCGGTTGGTAGGACATGTACTGAGGCATCAAGGGATCACCAATGTAGTATTGGAGGGCAGCGTGGAGGGTAAAAATCGTAGAGGGAGACCAAGAGATGGCTACACTAAGCAGATCCAGAAGGATGTAGGTTGCAGTAGGTACTGGGAGATGAAGAAGCTTGCACAGGATAGAGTAGCATGGAGAGCTGCATCAAACCAGTTTCAGGACTGAAGACCACAACAACAACAACAAGTGGCGAAACACACATCAGTTCTGATCGCAGCCAACGCTTATTGAGACCATCATAGTCAGATACAAAGCGCAACGTGCAGGCTTCACTATCATCTTCATTTATGTTCAAACGCGCAATTCCCACGCGGCGCCCTTATTATTAACCAAACCCTGTATGATGTGCGTTGAACATCTTCTCCTATGCTAATCTATCTATTTAAACCAAACATGGTACACTTGGCACTATCTAGAAATAATCACTGTGGGGGTAAAAACACACTTACAGGGGTGTTGGTGAGAAAGAAATAATTGCAGTTTCAGAAAAATTGGACGATTTATTCAATAGAAAGAGCTTCACATATTGAGCAAGTCAATAACGCGTTAGTCCACATCTGGTCCTTACGCAAGCAGTTATCTGGCTTCACCTTGATTGACAGAGTTGTTGGGTTACTCCTGAGGAGTACCGTACCAAATTCTGTCCATTTGGCGAGTCAGATATTCAAAATGGCCAGCTGGTTTGAAGGCCCAGCCCAAACGGCGAGATTCGGCTACCTCGCCTATCTGCTGATCTCCGTAGGGTTTGGAGAGCATGTAGACAAGCAGTAGGAACTCTCGCCTTTCCAGTCGGACATTACCTCGCAGAAATGTAAACCCAGGATGGCCTGCTGTTAGGGGCAACAAATTGGGGTGCCAAACATCGTCTATGAACTGCTGTTCTGTGAGGGCGTTGTGGAGGACAAACAAGCGGTTCCGCCGTCATATGAAATGACACTCCAGACCACCAATCCTGGTTGTTGGGCTATATGGCGCGTGACAGACAGGTTGGTATCCCACGACTGTTTGACGCGTCTCTAGACACATCTTTGCTGGTCATCGGGACTCATCACTGAAGACAATTCTACTCCAGTCAAAGAGATTCGAAGCTGCACGTGCCCCACAGGACTGAAAACAGGTGTACTGGTGTGTAGAGGTAATGTCAGAACCCCTTTCTGTGAGTTGCCTATTAATGGTCTTTGTGATCACTGAAGCTCCACTTGCACGTTGGATCGATGATGATGATGATAAAGAAGAAGAATCTGGGGCTCTTCGTGCCCCTCTGACGATTTCTCGGTCTTCTCGTTCTGTCTCCTGTCTCTGTCAATCAGTTCCTTCTTGATGCTCTGTTCGGCCTTGGTTCAACCATTCCTGCCAACATCGTCCAATATTGAAATCGCTCCTATTGAGATGTCGAAAGTTTCCCCGATTACCCCAAACAGTTTCTTCGCGCTCACCTACACATCCTCTGTCAAATCCTTACATCTGCGTGTATTGTTTACGCCCCTGTTTGCGAAGCATAGTTACTGTCCAACCGGGTACACGGAATGAAATTCGGGAAGACTGTATGCCTTGCTATCGATGTGCCCCGACCCCCACCTCCCCCCTCCCACCTTCCCCACCTCCCCCCCCCCCCCCCGCTCCCCCCTCCCCCCTGTTTCCTATCCTTGCCAGCCCGGTGCTGCGAAAATGCACTTCAGCGTCACACATTCATACATCGGCGCCAAAGTCTACAGTTTGCGTCGATACTTGAACGATTCTAGATTGAAATTTTCACTCTACAGCGGAGTGTGTGGTGATATGAAACTTCCTGGCAGATTAAAACTGTGTGCCGTACCTAGACTCGAACTCGGAGGTTTGCCTGTCGCGGGCAAGTGCTCTGCCAACTAAGCCACCCAAGCACGACTCACGCCCCGTCCTCACACCTTTACTTCTGCCAGTACCTCGTCTCCTACCTTCCAACCTTTACAGAAGCTCTCCTGCGAAACTTGCAGAACAAGCACTAATGAAAGAAAGGATATTGCGGAGACATGGCTTAGCCACAGCCTGGGGGATGTTTCCAGAATGAGATTATCACTCTTCAGCCGAGTTCTGTAAGGTTGGCAACAGCTTCGGTAAAGTTTGGAAGATAGGACACGAAGTAGTGGCAGAAGTGAAGCTGTGAGGACGGGGCGTGAGTCGTGCTTGGGTAGCCCAGTTGGTAGAGCCCTTGCCCCCGAAAGGCAAAGGTTCCGAGTTCGAGTCCCGGTCCCGCACACAGTTTTAATCTGCCAGGAAGTTTCACCTGAACGATTATTAATTTGTGACCACTCCTTCGTGGTGCTCCTTTTCTTGTGAGAGTGAATGGTTCAAATGGTTCAAGTGGCTCTGAGCAGTGTGGGACTTAACATCTATGGTCATCAGTCCCCTAGAACTTAGAACTACTTAAACGTAACTAACCTAACCCAACACCCAGTCATCACGAGGCAGAGAAAATCCCTGACCTCGCCGGGAATCGAACCCGCGAACCCGTGCGCGGGAAGCGAGAACGCTACCGCACGACCACGAGGTGCGGACCATAGTGAATGTGTAGAGCTAATTAATTATGATTATAGCACATTGCAATCTGGAAACCAACGTTTCCTTCACCTCGATAGGACACACACACGTACGCTGCCCAGAAAGCCGTCCCGAAACTGCTCCTGGAGCTGGACCTGCCTCGGTACTCGACCCCAACGGAGCCGCGCACTACTCCGCGACCCGGAGCGGCCGACACGGGAAAACACTTGGCGACAGCCGTCCAAGAAGGAACTGACGGGGGCTGCGGGAGGTGAGGGGGGTGTCCTGGCTGCGAGGATGGCGGCGCACTCCATCACCCCGCGAGACGCCGCGCCAGGGGGTGGGGCCGCCGGTAGAAGAGGATGGGAGGCTGTCGATAGTCCGCGGGTGGCGCGGGACTCGGGGGTGCGACGTCGTTAGCGGCAGCCCCGACTCTCGCGCCAGGGAGCGCGCCACCCCCCACCCGCCACCCTCCGCCACCCCCAGCCCGGCAGGATTTAATGCCCGGCCCGGCCCGGCCACTTCTTTTCCCTCCTCCCGTGGGGGATGACAAATCTCTTATCTCATTGGCGAAAATAAACGGGAGAAATTATATAACAGCTGAAAAAAAAGGAAGTGAGGGAAGGGGGCGGACTGCGAGAGACCTCATCCGCTCTGATACTGGAGACGAGCGCCGTAAAAACAAGTTTGCTGGTTCGCTGTTGTCCCTGGTGTCTGGTGGTGGGGGAGGGGTGGGGACAACTCCTCACTTGGAAGAGCCGTCTGCGTCTGGCCACCTCTTAATCCTCCTGCGTTCCGTCCACGGCCAGCAGCTCAGTCCTGTCTAAACAAGTGCGGCCGGTGTTTGGCGACGGCGTAAACGATTCTGGGAAGCGCCGCCTCTGCAGTGTCCCGCAAACGGCGCGCCTACTGCGGGCATCGTTAAACAAAGCAGCGGGGCGACTGAAGCGGGAGGGGAGGGACCGGGAACATAACTCGTCCGCAGTGGCCGTTCTGACTGTGGCCTCAGTCGCTACAGCTGCACTAGCAGTGGATGTCCGTCAGGAACAAGGCCCCGGTCACGCTGCACTACAGATGACGGCGTTTATCGCTGAAACAACTGGTTATCTGCCATATCGGTTTCTTTCCACTCCAGTTTAAGCCAAGTCTGAAAACCGCTCAAAATAACCGGCTTCCGAAATAAATGATGTTCAGTTTTTTATTTTCATTATTTCCTGTAATTAACGTAGAAATCGAATAAAGACTGAAAAAATCTACTCTTTCTGTTTCAAGATACATAGAACCAAAATATTAAGTTAAATAGGAAAGTTAAAGAAAACTCAGTTCGTCCACCTTTTCCTCCCTTGTTCGCAAAGTGGCTGAATACTACAAAAATCTACAAGTATTGTCTCACAGATTCGATTTTTTTTAAACTTTGCTCCAAAATCACGTTGTAATTGTGGACCGTACCACGGTTTTGTCATGAGGAACAGACGTGAAATCTGAGACTGAATAACTCTGTTTTGCGCCTTAATTTGTCTGTTGTGAAGACTTACAAGTAGACAAAAGCCTATTATTTAGACACAGGCAGCTCATCAGCTACTTTCTATGTCTATTGTGTATGAGTGAATTGTTAACTTTTTTATTAACTACTGTTATCGTAATTTCCTTCCTCTTTTATTATTTCCTAGAAATGGCAGACAAATTTTTAGTCTTTAACACTAGGAGGGCCGGCATTAGCGAACTGCCTAGAACGAACGCTACAGGTCATTAACATCAGTGAAATTTTTCTTCTTTGCTTTCAGTTAAAAAAAAATGGTTCAAATGGCTCTGAGCACTATGGGACTTAACATCGGAGGTCATCAGTCCCCTAAAACTTAGAACTACTAAGTAACCTAAGGACATCACACACATCCAGGCCGCGGCAGGATTCGAACCTGCGACCGTAGCGGTCATGCGGTTCCAGACTGAAGCGCCTAAAACCGCTCGGCCACATCGGCCGGCTTTCAGTTTTACTTCATAAGTTACTTCAGTACGGTGTTTCTATACGTCAGTAGTTCTTTATTCTCGGCATGCAAATGTGTTACGCTTAAAATTTTTTGTAGAAACTAGCTATATTTAATTAAATGAAAAATATCGAAGCAAGGAATATATTGTAAATACAAAATCAATTTAAATTAAACATACAAATGCAAATAAACATATGATTGCACAATAACATTTTTATCGATATGACTTGTCCTCAGTCAAAGCCCCAATCAGGCCGTAAATGTATATTTAGTACAAAAAAAAAAGAAAAATGGATACCCATTGCTGTAGCAACAATTAAAAAAACTGACTTTTTTCTCAAAACGACGTCTTTTCAATCAAAAACACCCTTTTTGGCTAAAAGCTTTGCACACATGTACTGAACACTTTCAGCGCATTGACAACATACAGATTTTTACAGATTTCTTGTCCTGCACATAGATTTTTAGTTTTGTTCGAACTTCTGTATCCTTCTATGTGGCAGGACTTCCATACCAGTACCTTATGTGTTTCAGTGGCCACAGTGAACATATGAACAGGTACTTTCCTTGATAGTACATTCAGAGAGAACAGTTTTCTGCTTATTTGAAAACAAACATTCGCCGGCTAAATTTCTCTCCTGTTGTCTCGCTTTAAAGGATCCAGGCATTATTCCAGAAATGTCTAGGACGTTGAAAAACACGCGTATAAACTTCCTGACAGATTAAAACTGTGTGGCGCATCAAGACTCGAACTCGGGACCTTTGCCTTTCGCGGGCAAGTGCTCTACCATCTAAGCTACTCAAGCACGACTCATGCCCCGTCCCGACAGCTTTACTTCTGCCAGTACCTCGTCTCCTACTTTCCAAATCGGTACGGCAAACGTCCCTTGTTCGAGTCTCGGTCCGGCACACAGTTTTAATCTGCCAGGAAGTTTCATATCAGCGCACACTCCGCTGTAGAGTGAAAATTTCATTCTAGTAACACGCGTATAGCCCATCTGGGCAACCATATTCGACAATTTACGGATGAGACATCTGGTACGAAATATCAACTCCAACTTTAGTGGAATTGTGCACGCCCTGATGCAATTCGAGTCCACATTGTTCCGTATGCTGCAGTCTCTGCACTTCCAACTTCCAGATGCTGAGATGGATGCCATTTTTTCCTAAGTTTCTTTCCTTTTTCCTTATTTTCTCGGCTGCGAGTAGGAATTTGTGGTACCACTAGGAATCGAACGTGTGAGGAGTATGTTGTTGTACAGGTTCTGAACATACATCTTCCATTCGATTAATTTGCCTAGTTCTGTTTCATGGGGCTGATATTCTGTCACCTTTATACCCTTTGTCATCTTTATCATACAGCTCATCAATTCAAAAATACTTTCTTCAGAACCTTCTTCTGGGCAACTGTTCACGTAATTCAGTAATCCTTCATCACAACTAAAACATTGGTGCGCCTCAATAGTGAGGACGAGTGGTAACTTCTGCTGAGCACAAAATCGTACTGACAGAGAACAGCAACACAAGTATGCCCACTCTTCCACAAAATAAAGGAGAATGCAAAGAGAGAGAGAGAGAGAGAGAGAGAGAGGGGGGGGGGGGGGGGACGAGATCACAAAACGACATAAAGTAAGCTAAGCGGATGGAAAAACCCGTTGTTTTGCCTTTACAGACATGGAACGTAAAATATACCTCACCGGTCACAATAACGGGCTGCGGTCCTTTAAGGCAAAAGTATTTACAATTCGTTCAGTTTTTTGCCATAGATATTTGTCTTTTACAGAAATTGTAAACCACCAAAGTAAATTAAATTCATTAAACGTTAAACAACGCTCACCCGTCAGAGTGACCAGTACTCTCCTTCAAGTGTTAAAAGGAAATGAAGCTTTGTACTTCACTGTTATGTCACTTCATAAAAATACTTCCAGACTAGGGTTGGTGCCATGTTGCAAGACCCACAACGGACCTACGGCGACGACAGTGAGAAACCACCGTGAAGACCCGGTAGGGTGAGCCACGACACACAGCAACAGGGGCGTTACTGTACTGCTGGCTCAGCAATGCTCTACCAATTCATATGACAGGTGTTTGTGGGTTACTTGTGTCGGCACAGTTATTCAAATACAGCTAATCGATTTCCCCATTTTCTATAATGGCGCAATATTTTAAGCCAATGCGAATACTAAAAATAAAAATTATTCCTTGTTTTAAAAAGGTTTATTTAAAAACGAAAAATTTTACGTTTCTAAAATAGCTAGTTGATATTTCTGTTTTTTACGCAGTTACTAGTAAATTTTTTTAAAAATAAAACATCTGTTATAGCAGAGACCAAACAAATATCGAAAAAGACCGGTATACAGAAGTAATACCGATATTGGTTTTAAACAGTCGGATTTTCTTATCCCTGTCACCGAACACCAATGACGTCATACACACATTGTCAGTAGCCTCTTATGTGTATAGGTTCACAGTCGCTGTTCATTTCCTTAGAATGTCTCTTTCTGCACAGGCTGTCATTTTATTTTGTTATGTTCACAATGGGCATGATACTGGAAAGATGACTGGGGAGCAGGCCGAGGGTGGAAGGGGGAGGGGAGGGGGGAGTGGAAGTTGTTCGAAGAGCAGCAGTATGGCTTTAGACATTGCTGGTCAACAGTGGACACAATCTTCAGTACGAGACAGCTGATGGAAAAGCAGGGGAGGTATGCTACAAAATCTGGCAATGACATTTATTGACTTAGTGAAAGTATGCCAAATATTAAGAGAGAAACAGAATTGAAAAAAAAAAACTGAAATTCTCCAGGAATGCTTGACAGAAGCTGCAACCCTGTCCAGACCAAATTGGAAGAATTGATTGGTTTCGGAATGTTACGGGTTTGAGACAAGTAAGTGTGGTGTCACCATTATTATTATTATTATTATTATTATTATTATTATTATTATTAGTTATTACTAAAGGACATTTCTTTTAACATCAGACAACTAAATATCTCGAAACCGACGCATCGTACTAAAAAAAAATCATGTTCTAGATGAAAAGTAAATATTAGTCACGGGTACACGTATCTGTGCTACATACGGCCACCGCCTAGTCACCTCTTGTGCTTGGGCGGAATCAACTTTTTATTTTCAAATGAGAACCACCCCTCCTTCCCCGTCTCCCAAATTTTTAATGCATATTTTGAAGTTTAATCAAAAAAATTCGTACGGGTTACTCCAAACATACTTTTCCATACGTAATAGACCAAACTATAATCGACAAATATCAAGTGTGCTTCTTTATGCAATTCAGCATCAACACATTTTATTCTACATTTCATTTATGTTGTAAATGTATACCTCTGCGTTTGACCATTTTTTGGTGAATTACGGTTGGAATGAGAAGCAAGGGGACTCACTGAAATCAAGCATCCCGTTGGGAACAGAAAATAGAGTTTCTTATCAGACATTAAAACGACTAACTATGTTGTAATATGCAATCAAATTTTCAGTACTAAAGTAAATTTGGAACACCGATATCGACCTTTAGAACAGAAAGGTTTAAATTTAAATCGAAAATAAAATGTAGAATCACATGCGTCGGTGCTTAATAGCAAAAAAAGACATTTCATATTTTTCGATTACAGTGCCATCTAGTACGAGGGTAAAACGTTGGTTTGAGTAAGCCGCACGTATTTTTTGGCGTATAATCTGAATGTGCAATAAACTGGTGGATTCCTATTCGAAAACACAACGAAGACCCTGTGTATGCAGTAGGGGTGGTTAGGAGCTGGCCGATTGTACCGCAGACGGGTGTCACCTTTAGTAATATTAACTTCTCACCTAGAACATATTTTCGTACGATGCATCGTTTTTGAGAAATTTACTTGTCTCTTATTAAAAGAAACATTGTTGTACTTGTTATCTGATGTACGGTGTTTGCCCTGCAATGTTTTGTCTTTTCTATAAAAGCATACGTACACAATGAAAATTACTGAAAAAAAGCGTAAATTAGTTACAGACCACGGAGTGCACCCAGTTTATTCAACACGTAAAAATCACTACAGATATTCAGATTTAGGTTATGACAAGTTCGATATTTCTGCCATCATTGGCGATGATGTGGCGCAGACGAATAGCGAAATTGCCGGCAGCGGTGCCTGAGCGGTTCTAGGCACTTTAGTCCGGAACCGCGCTGCTGCTACTGTCGCAGGTTCGAATCCTGCTTCGAGCATGGATGTGTGTGATGTCCTTAGGTTAGTTAGGTTTAAGTAGTTCTAAGTCCATGGGACTTATGACCTCAGATGATAAGTCTCATAGTGCTTAGAGCTATTTGAACCATTTGAATAGCGAAATTCTGCATGAGCCGCTGTAGTGTCGGAACGTCGATGCTGCCCATGGCCTCCTGAATGGCTGTTCAGCCGAGCAATGGTTTTGGGGTTATTGCAGTACGCCTTCACTTTAATACAGCCCCACAAAAAGAAGTCGTATGTGTTAAGATCCGGAGAATATGGCGGTCAATCGAGGCCCATGCCAGTGGCCTCTGGGTACCCCAGAGCCAGAATGCGGTCCCCAAAGTGCTCCTCCAGGACATCAAACACTCTCCTGCTTCCATGGGGGTCGAGCTCCGTCTTGCATGAACTACATCTTGTCGAAGTGAGGGTCACTTAGGACAATGGGGATGGAATCATCTCCCAAAACCTCCACGTACTATTGGGTACTCACCGTGCCATCACGGAATTTCGCAACGATTATTCCGTGACTGGACACCACACAGTCACACGTTGAGAGTGAAGAGACTTCTCGATCGTGAAATGCGGATTCTCAGTTCCCCAAACGCACCAATTTTGCTTATTAACGTACCCATCCAAATGAAAGTGGCCTTCGTCGACAACCAAATTATACAGCGCAAGTTATTTCCCAACCGCCGCGCAATTTGAAGGACCTAACACAAACCGTTCAGAAGCTATGACGATTTTATATCACATAGTTCAATAATTGTCGCCCTGTATGTTAAAATTCAGTAACTTTCTATTCTCAGTTATGCAGAAGATATAATTTTGTGAAATCTGCTTAATCCTTTAGGAGCTCCCTGTATTTTCCGTCGCAGCGGGATAGCAAGGTGTCTCTTCTTGACAACATGTTAAACAGTCACGAATTTCATAATGAAGTTTATGATAAAGTAGGCACTTACGTTGGAGAAGCAGTATTTATGTACAATAACACAGCGTCTGCGTTAATTGAATTAGCATTTCACTTCACGGCAAATTGATCAACGTTACTACGTAGCGATTGTCACCAAAAGCCCTTAATCTCGGCCCACAACTGACTCTGACAACTCAAACGAACAGCTTGCTGAAATAATTACCGAGCGATGTGCCACAGTGCTCGGAGAGCACATTGTGGAGGGCATCGGTTCAAGTCTCCGTCTGCCCACCGAGATTTAGCTTTCCAGCGGTTTCCTTATATAGCTTAATACACTACCGATTTCCATCCTTATCTTACGCAAAGTGTCTCTACTGGTTCCACATAAACGTGTCATTAAATCCTGATATTCCCTTTACTTCGAAATGAATAATGAACTTTCTCAAGTGAACTCAAAGAAAATGAAGTTCAATAGCTCGGAAAATAATGTGAGTTGCAAGTCAACCCGCGAAGCTCATAAGGGAAGAGGACAGTTCCACACTTTCATATTCTAGCACTCAACACAAAAGACACTTTTAAATTTACTACGTGATCAGGTAATATTTCTTCCGTAAAATAATTTGTCACTTTTATTGTCATTCATACGAAGGTTCGCGAATTGTTTTCCTGCGGACTGACATGAGAGAATTGTTTTTCATTCGAACATTGTAATTCTAAAATTAACATAAATGTTTTGTATTTTTCAAAAATCAAATATATTTACTACTACTACTACTACTATTATTATTATCATCCTTTTCTCAGACGTTATGTCTGGTCAGAAGTAGAAAGTGACGCGGACCTTGATCAAGCGTGACTTCCTTTTAACTCTACGGTATATGATACATTGCATTTAGGAGCTTTTGAACATGTATCAATAATTACATGTTTCTGTAGTTGTATATATAAGTTTGGATGTAGCTGTTTTGCGTTGATGTACTGGTGGATATTGCTTGGTATGATTCCTGCAGTTGAAAGTATAATTGGTATAATGTCAACTTTATCCTGATGCCACATGTCCTTGACTTCCTCAGCCAGTTGGATGTATTTTTCAATTTTTTCACCTGTTTTCTTCTGTATATTTGCTGTATTGGGTATGGATATTTCGATTAGTTGTGTTAATTTCTTCTTTTTATTGGTGAGTATGATGACAGGTTCGTTATGTGGTGTTCTTTTATCTGTTATAATGGTTTTGTTCCAGCATAATTTGTATTCATCATTCTCCAGTACATTTTGTGGTGCATACTTGTATGTGGGAACGTGTTGTTTTATTAGTTTATGTTGTATGGCAAGTTGTTGATGTATTATTTTTGCTACATTGTCATGTCTTCTGGGGTATTCTGTATTTGCTAGTATTGTACACCCGCTTGTGATGTGATCTACTGTTTCTATTTGTTGTTTGCGAAGTCTGCATTTATCTGTTGTGGTATTGGGATCTTTAATATGCTTGCTGTAATATCTGGTGTTTATGGTTTGATCCTGTATTGCAATCATGAATCCTTCCGTCTCACTGTATATATTGCCTTTTCTTAGCCATGTGTTGGATGCGTCTTGATCGATATGTGGCTGTGTTAGATGATACAGGTGCTTGCCATGTAGTGTTTTCTTTTCCCAATTTACTTTCTTTGTATCTGTTGATTTTATGTGACCTAAAGGGTTGTAGAAGTGGTTATGAAATTGCAGTGGTGTAGCAGATGTATTTATATGAGTGATTGCTTTGTGTATTTTGCTAGTTTGTACTCGTTCTATAAAGAATTTTCTTAAATTGTCTACCTATCCGTAATGTAGGTTTTTGTATGTCGATAAATCCCCTCCCTCCTTCCTTTCTGCTTAATGTGAATCTTTCTGTTTTTGAGTGTATGTAATGTATTCTATGTTTGTGGCATTATGATCGTGTAAGTGTATTGAGTGCTTCTAGGTCTGTGTTATTCCATTTCACTACTGCAAATGAGTAGGTCAATATTGGTATAGCATAAGTATTTATAGCTTTTGTCTTGTTTCTTGCTGCTTTCAGTATTTTGTTAGTCTTTGTCTATATATTTTTCTTTTAGTGTCTTCTTTAATATTTGTATTATCTATTCCTATTTTTTGTCTTTATCCTAGATATTTATATGCATCTGTTTTTTCCATCGCTTCTATGCAGTCGCTGTGGTTATCGAATATGTAATCTTCTTGTTTAGTGTGTTTTCCATTGACTATGCTATTTTTCTTACATTTGTCTGTTCCAAAAGCCATTTTTATATCATTGCTGAATACTTCTGTTATCTTTAGTAATTGGTTGCGTTGTTGATTTGTTGCTTCCAGTAGTTTTAGATCACCCATATATAGCAAATGTGTGATTTTGTGTGGGTATGGTTGCAGTAATATTATAACCGTACCTTGTATTATTTAGCATGTTGCACAGTGGGTTCAGAGCAAGGCAGAACCAGAAAGGACTTAATGAGTCCCCTTGGTATATTCCACACTTAATCTGTATTGGCTGTGATGTGATATTATTCGAATTTGTTTGGATATTAAGTGTGGTTTTCCAATTTTTCATTACTATGTTTAGGAACTGTATCAATTTAGGATCTACTTTGTATATTTCCAGTATCTGTAGTAACCATGAGTGGGGTACACTATCAAAAGCTTTTTGGTAATCAATGTATGCATAGTGCAGCGACCTTTGTTTAGTTTTAGCTTGGTATGTCACCTCTGCATGTATTATCAGTTGCTCTTTACATCCTCGTGCTCCTTTGCAGCAGTCTTTTTGTTCTTCATTTACAATTTTGTTCTGTGTTGTATGTGTCATTAATTTGTGTAATGACTGAAGTTAATATTGTATATTGTTGGTAGGCACGTTATGGGGCGATATTTTGCTCAGTTTGCTGTGTCTGCTTGATCTTAAGGTTTCAGATAAGTTATTCCTTGTGTAAATGTATCAGTGATGTGTATGAGTCTGCAATGTAATTGTTAAATAATTTAGTTAGATGTGAGTGTTTAGGTGAACTACTTTAGCAAGAAATTTGCTATTTTATCATTTCTAGGGACTTTCCAATTGTGTGTAGAATTAATTGCTCAGGTGACTTCATGTTGCAAAATCATCACTTCAGGCATTTGTGGTATCATCTTGTATGTGTCTAATTTCTGTTTGTATCCACCATGCATCTCTGTTATTTGTACCAGGTTTGACCATATGTTGCTCCAGAAGTGTTCCATGTCTGTTATGTGTGGTGGATTGTCTATTTTAATCTGTGTGTTATCTATTGTCTGGTAAAATTTCTTTTGGTTTGTGTTGAATGTTTGGTTTTGTTTCCTTCTATTTTGACTTTTTCTGAATTTTCTAAGTCGTTTGGCCAATGCTTGTAATTTCTGCTTCTTTTCATCTAATTGCTCTATCGCTTCTTGTTGTGAGATTTTACCTAACCTTTTTCGTTTTTTGTCTGATATTTCATTTCTTATATACTGTGTTAGGTATCTGATGCCTTTTCTCAGTTTTTCTATTCTGATCTATAGCCTGTGTTGCCATGCTGGTTTTGTGGGTTTCTTCTGTGTGTTGGTTGGTTCACATCTCTGCCTAGTGTGTATATTTAGTGTAGTGAGTGCTCCTACATAAACCAGTAGTTGTAACTCTTCCATAGTTGTATTTTCATTTATTTTGTTGTGTATAATTGTGTCGATAGTTGTTATTGTTGTTTCGACTTGTGGGTTATTTGGTGGTCTATGCAAGAATGGTCTAATGTCTGTATTTGTGTCTTTGTATTCTAAATATGTCAACTGAAATTTTTCTTCTATATCTAACGTGTGTGTCACTTCATGTTCCATTTGTGCTTGTTCTGGTGGCTGTCTTAAGATTTCGGTTTCCTCTGATTGTTTAATTGATGCATGTTGTTCTTTCTTTGTTTTCTCTGGGCTGTTTGAGTCCATTACTATATTTTCTTCTCCTTCTGATTGCTCATTATTTTGTTCCAGTATTTGTTGTACTTGTTGTTTGATGTTTTCTAATTCTGACTGGGGTATCCTGTTATTTTTGATTATTACACGAATCTGTTCGGCTAATCGTCGTTCTGTTAAAAATTTTAATTCTGGGTATCTGGTAATAAATGTTGTGTATACTTGTGATCTGTATCCATTTGTGTTGGTTCCTAAGTTTGTTGCTTGGTAATAACAGAACAAGAGGTTTTGGTTAACTTGTAGAGTGGTTGCAGGAAGCATATCCTGCAAAATACCTCTATTTGGATTTAAACCATTTTCCGTGTGGCTAGCAGTGTCGCTACCATTGTGGACGGGCATAGGGTTCAAGCGTTGTCCCCGACCATGACAGCGCTTGTCTGAGGCTTCTTTAGTTCTGTCCTGAACCAACTAATCACACTAAAAGGGGAGTTTACCCTATTAGTGGTTTGTTCTTTTCGTCGCCTTTGCGACTGGCAGAACATACTGGAGGCCTATTCTTTTCCTGGGCCTATTATTATTATTATTATTATTATTATTATTATTAACAGCATAAATATTACTCATTTAAAACAGCAAAATGAAAATCTTAATTCACATGTTTCGCCATTTTTAACTGTAACCGCCGATGTTAATAAGTATCTTTGTATAACTCAGTCGTTATGGTGGGAAGTGTGACAGACAGCTGTAACCTTTCGGGTTTCGGAGGCGCACGTCTTTAATCGACAGATTTGCGTTATTTCAATTCGATGTACTGTATTGTGAGCAATCCTTCTGAAAAGTTTATTAAAATTTTCAAATTCCAAACAAAAAGGCGCACAACACATTCATAGTACTACAATAAACGAAACACGATCTAAAGGCAGGAAATTTCATACCTCAAGACAAGCTGTGCCAACGACAAGCCATTACAAGTTTTGGGATTCTCATTACAAGAAATTATTGAGCTTTAAGAGAACCAACGTTGTTACATTTAATAAATTTCATTATTTTGTGATAACATAAAATGGAAGGCTAGAAACTGAAAGCTGATATGCAAAACTTTAAGTGGCGTAACTACATACGTCTACATATTCCACACATGAAAATCACTCAAAGTGCGAGTGGCAAGAAGTCCGTAAAGTATGTGGCTTGTTGAAACTTTCTGAACATTAAATGTGTAATGTGGCCTCCAACAAGCGACATTTTCTTCTCACGGACAGCCCCCAGTAACCTATCCAAGCAAGCCTCTATCTACCCTTACAGCTCCACCTTCGGCAATACCTTCTTACTGCCTTAAACGAGAGCTAGTTCTAGAAGTTTCACAGGAGAAAGCCCGTGAAGTCTGGAAAGTAGAGGATGAGGTACTGACGGAAGTACAGCTGTGACGATGGCTCGTCAGTCCTGCTTGGTCGGTAGAGGACTTGCCCGCGAAATGCAAAGGTCCAGAGTTCGAGTCCCGGTCCATCCCATAGTTTTAATCAATCAAGAAATTTCAAATCTGCGCACACTCCGCTGCAGCGTGAAAATTCCTTCAGGAATACGCAGCTTGTATGTGGCCACACCGCACCAGCAGAAGTTTCTTCCAGCACAACGCTGTTCCAAATCTGCTACCCCTAACTGATATAATACCGATCCTTTATGTTCTCATACATCCCTCTAAATATTCTCTTCTCCATCTCTCAACATAACATTTTGATGTATCAAATGCTGTAACTCACAATGCCAGTTCCAACATCTGGATAAAAATATTTATTAGAAATCTCAAAATATAATACGAGGCGTATTTGGAAAATAAGGTCCGATTAGGCGCAAAATGGAAACCGCTGTGATATTCCGAAGGAACTTTGCGCAGATGTGTTGGACAGTGTCTGTGATGTGCCTGTAGATCGCTTCACGTGTCTCTTTTCAGTTCAGAGCGCAGAGTGATCACGTAGAAATGCCTAAGACAACAGTGCCCCACGCCAAGCATGTGGACGTGGTGAGAAATTTCGCCTAAAGCTATGCAGCCCACATAACATGAATGCCATGCGTTTCGTTTATCAAGACAATTTTCAGCCGCATTCTGCAGGGGCAATGAAGACGCCCTTGCAGCGTTTTCGATGGGAAGTGTTTGACCACCCACAATGCAGCCCTTAATTGGCTCCTTCCGTTGTTCATCCCTGCTCACACGAACCACTGGCTACGAAGACAAAATTTTGACACAAACAGCAAAAGGCAGACCAGCCTAGAGAACTGGCGGAAAGCACAGGCGGCTGCTTCCTGTGGCGAGGGTACTGCAAAGTCTGTACAACGCCACGACAAAGTCTAACAAGGAGAGGCCACGACGTTTGGAACGCGGATTTACTGCAGACTTCGTACACTCGCAGTACTCCGTGAGGACAACAGAACGTGTCAGCAGTAGCGCGTGCTTCTCAAGCGTTACTGAGAAATTCGTAACATAATTTCTGTCGTCAAATATATATCTGTGCGTGTCCATGAAGCGGCTCGGTAGCTCAGCGTGTTCGGTCAGAGCGTTAGCTTTTCCTTTCTAACAAAAGAGCTGAGTGAACGCATAATGGAACAAACTGTATGGGTGTCATCGGACGTCCGCCCTGAACAAATTCAGCGAACAATATGGAACAAAAAGCTTTTTTTTTTTTTTAAAAAAAAAAAAAGTGGTTGGCGTTCAAGCCACTAGACCGCTGGATCGAGATCCGTTCGTCACTTTTTTTTTTTTTAATTTTCAACACAGCCATTTCCTTTACTATTTATATTACAGTTGATATAATGGGAAAAATACGTGTAATCGGATGAACTTTCATTAAATTTACCATGTTATTTGGCAGTCTACTAATTTTTATTATCACAAATAATGTAATATTCATAACTATCGACTAGTAAACGACCAAACGCATAAAGCGATACTGAAAACGTATGCTTGTCCGTGATTTGAGAAATCCCTTATACTTGGAAGGAGCCCGAAACGACTTGTTACCTCCAAGTTTTGACCTGCACAGACAGCTTTCCAAAAATGTACAATTAATCGTCGCTTTCGACATTACAAGTTGCAGGATGGTATTTTTCGCTAAAACATAAAGTTAAACGGCACCAGCTGCATTGAATAAATGCTACGTTTCCGCATACGCAAGATCTTTTGATGTTTTCCGTGGAAAAAGAAACCTCGTTATCATTGTCAAAAACCTCCTTTTAAGATGATAATTTGGAAACACACTAATTCCTTAAAAATCGGCGCTGACAATTGGTTATGCAGTATTGAATGTATTTTAATAGCGTCTTCCGAGAAGCGATTTATCGTTCTCTTACCATTAAATACGAACAGTTTTGAAGACACGGACAAGCACACGTTTTCAGTATCACTTTATGCGTTTGGTCGTTTACTAGTCGATAGCTATGAATATTACATTATTTGTGGTAACAAAAATTAGTAGACTGCCAAATAACATTGTAAATTTAATAAAAGTTTATCCGAGTACACATATTTTTCCATTATATCAATTTTAATATAAATAGTAAAGCAAATGACTGTGTTGAAAAAAAAAAAAAAACAACTGACGAACGGAACTCGATCCAGCGATTAAGCAGCTTGAACGGAAACCACTTTATTTTTTATTTTTTAGTTTTTCTGTATTGTTCGCCGAATTTGTTCAGGGCGGACGTCCGATGACAGCCGTTCAGTTTGTTCGTTGATGCGTTCGCTCGTTTTTCTTTATTTATTACAAAGGGTAGCTGACGTCCTGACCCAACGCGCTGAGCTACCACTCGGCTGCAGCCGCTTTACGGTAAGAACGGCCACGCACAGGTATATATTTGACGACAAAGTATCTTTCGATTTTCTCAGTAACGATTGAGAAGTACGCGCTACTGCTTACACATTAAGTTGTCCTCACGGAGTACTGCGAGTGTGATGATGATGATGATGATGATGATGAGGTCCCATACTCCGAGGAGCGTAGGGGACGATGCGGGAAACCCGCAGCGCCGTACTAGGCCAGGTCCTAGTGGAGGTGTTTGCCATTGCCTTCCTCCGACCGTAATGCGGATGAGTGATGATGATGAAGACGACACAATAACACCCTGTCATCTCGAGGCTGGAAAAATACCCTGACCCGGCCGGGAATCGAACCCGAGAGCCCGTGTGAGACCACGAGTCGAAGTTTAAAGTAAATCCGCGTTCCAAACGTTGTGGCCTCCCCTTGTAAGTCGGAGCGGCGACTGTTTGCAGAGTTAGCTGGTAGGTGTGGCTAACAGTTGCGAGTAAAAAAAAAAAATTAATTTTCATTGTTTACTTTTTGCGACCAGTCGTACCCTACTTTCCGAATAGCTCTCGTAGTATATGGTTTTCATTCCAATTAAATTCATAATAAACTCTAGTAATATTTTAACATTTTTGTCAAAAACATTTAACTTTTACTCCCGATTTGAATTCTGATTCAGTAGAGGGAAACCACCAAGAAATCTTACGTTTATGCCAAATGTAGTGCCTCTATAAATACCGTTTGTAGTTAAAAGTGATGTGGCTGAAATTACATCGTACAGCTCCTCCTCAGAGGAGAAATTATTAAGCCAATTTCCAAGAAAAGGGCCTTACCACTAGTTGACATGAGGAAAAGGAATGCCCATATTCAGGATCACGGGCTTTCGGGTCAACGGTGGAAGCAATACAGAAACGGCTAAGCACGTGAACTATTTGGGTGCCGCCGTGGTTAAAGTACACCGTGCATGGCAAAATAGTGCTACCCAAAACCGTTGACGATGCCGCTGTGGTGTACCATAGGCCGTAGATGACAGGGGGGAACGACGGCTGCAGAGATGCACAGTCGATTAGACGTGCAAGCGCCCAGGCGGACCGAGGGGTTCCCAACAGTGTAACCTCAACGACCGTTCAGCGAACGCTGCGCGTTTGGGCCTCTGTAGCAGGCGCCTGGTCCGTGCACCCATACTAACTGGCGTTCATCGGCGACTAAGGATAGAATTTGAAAGCCAGTATCGGAACAGGACGTCTACTGAGAAGCGACAAATGGCGTTTTCAGATGAATCACGTTTTATGCTCCATCAGAGTGAAACGTCTGAAAGCAAACATCCGGCAACTAGGAGAAATTGTTATGATCTACACTTACTGAAAACAAGCTTCGGGCCTTGAAACTTCTCCACACGGCTTGGACGACCTCTTCACGCCCTTCTCGCCGGGAGGAGGTCGTTTTGGCCCGATTACGGATTGGACACTTGCCGGTTCAGCCATCGCCACCTGCTGACGGCTGCGCCGGCGCCGTTCTGCCCATGTGGGCAATTGCTGATGGTACGCCACAGTTTAACGTACTGTCCGAATTTTAATACACTGCGCATTGATCTTGGCCTGCCATATACTCTGGACGACGTTTTAGCGGATGACTCAGGAGCACCTGCTCGCGTTCTTCGTTTTATCCACTTGACAAACCTGTCGAACGACATTTGATTATGCTGTTTCCTTTTAATCCCATGCCTGTTAATGTGCCTTTTATAGTGTTGTCCTTTTTAGTTGCTGTTGTAACCTTGTGCCTCGCAGTGCATTCCTAACTTAGTCAGGGCGCTAATGACCACTGTAGTTGGGCGCCCTAAAGACCACTGTAGTTGGGCGCCCTAAAAACAAAAATAATAATAAATAAATTTCCCTGGGTGATCTCGTCATTTTGGAAGATGGTTCAAATGGCTCTCAGCACTATGGGACTTAACTTCTGAGGTCATCAGTCCCCTAGAACATAGAATACTTATACCTAACTAACCTAAGGACATCACACACATCCATGCGCAAGGCATGATTCGAACCTGCTACCGCAGCGGTAGCGGCTAGAACAGCTCGGACACCCCGGCCGGCCCATTTTGGAAGACACTCTGGATCAACACAAGTATGCATCTATCGTTGGGAACCATGTACATTCCCACAATCATTGTGTTCTCCTCGGCACGTTGGCGTCTACGATCAGGACGGTGCAACGTATCACACAGCTGGCAGTGTATGTGCGTGGTTCGAACAACAAGAGGATCAGCTCACCGTACTCCAGCGCCCAGCAGTCTCCCCAAACTCAATTCGAATGGAGAATCTGTAGGAACGCCTCGATCGTGCTGTTCACGACATTGTTCCTCAACCTAGAGACCTAGCGGAGCTCACCAAGCCACTGGAGCCGGCATGGATGTACGTCAGTACCTTCCAGTACCTCTTTGACCCTCTACCTGCCCGTCTCGCAGGCAAATAGTGGTTCTCCATGCCTTTGACAGGCAGTTACATTAATGTGACTGGATAACGTATATTCTGGGGTAGCGTCCCATTCACCAAGTGCACTTTTTGCTCAGAAACGGGTATTTAAGCTACATGTAGTGCCGGCCGGAGTGGCCGTGCGGTTCTAGGCCCTACAGTCTGGAGCCGAAGCGACCGCTACGGTCGCAGGTTCGAGTCCTGCCTCGGGCATGGGTGTACAATGCCCTTAGGTTAGTTACGTTTAATTAGATCTAAGTTCTAGGTAACTGATGACCTCATCTGCATCTACATCCATACTCCGCAAGCCACCTGACGGTGTGTGGCGGAGGGTACCTTGAGTACCTCTATCGGTTCTCCCTTCTATTCCAGTCTCGTATTGTTCGTGGAAAGAAGGATTCTCGGTATGCTTCTGTGTGGGCTTTAATCTCTCGTATTTTATCCTCCTGATCTCTTCGAGAGATACACTCCTGCAAATGGAAAAAAGAACACATTGACACCGGTGTGTCAGAACCACCATACTTGCTCCGGACAGTGCGAGAGGGCTGTACAAGCAATGATCACACGCACGGCACAGCGGACACACCAGGAACCGCGGTGTTGGCCGTCGAATGGCGCTAGCTGCGCAGCATTTGTGCACCGCCGCCGTCAGTGTCAGCCAGTTTGCCGTGGCGTACGGAGCTCCATCGCAGTCCTTAACACTGGTAGCATGCCGCGACAGCGTGGACGTGAACCGTATGTGCAGTTGACGGACTTTGAGCGAGGGCGTATAGTGGGCATGCGGGAGGCCGGGTGGACGTACCGCCGACTTGCTCAACACGTGGGGCGTGAGGTCTCCACAGTACATCGATGTTTTCGCCAGTGGTCGGCGGAAGGTGCACGTGCCCGTCGACCTGGCACCGGACCGCAGGGATGCACGGATGCACGCCAAGACGGTAGGATCCTACGCAGTGCCGTAGGGGACCGCACCGCCATTTCCCAGCAAATTAGGGACACTGTTGCTCCTGGGGTATCGGCGAGGACCATTCGCAACCGTCTCCATGAAGCTGAGCTACGGTCCCGCACACCGTTAGGCCGTCTTCCGCTCACGCCCCAACATCGTGCAGCCCGCCTCCAGTGGTGTCGCGACAGGCATGAATGGAGGGACGAATGGAGACGTGTCATCTTCAGCGATGAGAGTCGCTTCTGCCTTGGTGCCAATGATGGTCGTATGCGTGTTTGCCGCCGTGCAGGTGAGCGCCACAATCAGGACTGCATACGACCGAGGCACACAGGACCAACACCCGGCATCATGGTGTGGGGAGCGATCTCCTACACTGGCCGTACACCTCTGGTGATCGTCGAGGGGACACTGAATAGTGCACCGTACATCCAAACCGTCATCGAACCCATCGTTCTACCATTCCTAGACCGACAGGGGACTTGCTGTTCCAACAGGACAATGCACGTCCGCATGTATCCCGTGCCACCCAACGTGCTCTAGAAGCTGTAAGTCAACTACCCGGATCTGTCCCCCATTGAGCATGTTTGGGACTGGATGAAGCGTCGTCTCACGCGGTGTGCACGTCCAGCACGAACGCTGGTCCAACTGAGGCGCCAGGTGGAAATAGCATGGCAAGCCGTTCCACAGGACTACATCCAGCATCTCTACGATCGTCTCCATGGGAGAATAGCAGCCTGCATTGCTGCGAAAGGTGGATATACACTGTACTAGTGCCGACATTGTGCATGCTCTGTTGCCTGTGTCTATGTGCGTGTGGTTCTGTCAGTGTGATCATGTGCTGTATGTGACCCCAGGAATGTGTCAATAAAGTTTCCCCTTCCTGGGACAATAAATTCACGGTGTTCTTATTTCAATTTCCAGGAGTGTATAAGTAGGAGAGAAATATACTGCTTGACTCTTCGGTGAAGGTATGTTCTCGAAACTTCAACAAAAGCCCGTACCCAGCTAGTGAGCGTCTCTCCTGCAGAGTCTCCCACTGGAGTTTATCTATCATCTCCGTAACGCTTTCGCGATTACTAAATGATCCTGTAACGAAGCGCGCTGCTCTCCGTTGGATGTTCTCTATCTCTTCTATCAACGCTATCTGGCACGGATCCCCCACTGCTGAGCAGTATTCAAGCTGTGGGCGAACAAGCGTACAGTAACCTACTTCATTTGTTTTCGGATTGCATTTCCTTACGATTCTTCCAATGAATCTCAGTCTGGCATTTGCTTTGCCGACGATCAACTTTATATGATCATATGAAGTTAAGTCGCATAGTACTCTGAGCCATTTGAACCTAAATGTAGTATCATATCGCAAACCTCTTCTCGACCCCAGTTCAAGACTCTATGATTTCTAACTTTGGCCACTCTATATAATGCAGTTCGTTGTTGACAATGTAAGGTTATTCGTAAGAATCAGCGGCTTCCACTCAATTAATACTATGCAAAAATACAAAAAAATGGCTTTAAGCACTATGGGACTTAAAATTTGAGGTCATCAGTCCCCTAGACTTGGAACTACTTAAACCTAAGTAACCTAAGGACGTCACACACATCCATGCCCGAGGCAGGATTCGAACCTACGACCGTAGTAGTCGCGCGGTTCCAGACTGAAGTGCCTACAGCCGCTCGACCACAGCGGCCGGCTCCAAAATACAATGTGCAGTTAGATGCGTAGAATGGCGTACAGTATTCCGCTGCATCCATTTTCAGTGCGAAACAGCTAGAATTAAAAGTTCTTAACAGTAATCATTGCACTTTCTAGCTTAACCACGAAACCCCTCACGACTCATTCCTACCCGGAAAAAAATTAGAAAATTAATGCTTAGATTACACTAGTGCAGGGTGCCGCAGGGAACCGGGAAATTTCGAAATAACGTCATTTCCATGAATAAATTTAAAAAAACTAGTAATTTATTAACGAAAGTGAATGTATTCAGTATGCCATTATTCAGTATATCTTTACAATCAAAATGTCCAAAAGTCTCTTTACTTTTTAAAGATGACATCGGAAAGATGTGCTCCCATTCGGCGTTCCCACTCTAACAGCCTGTTATGAAAATTCTGGAATGCGCGGTGTAGCAAATCTTGGGGAATGGCAGTGATTTCGTTTTTAATGTTCTCCTTCAGTTCATGGATTGTTGCAGGACGTGTACGGTACACCTTGCCGTTAAGATATCCCCACAGGAAGAAGTCGCACACACTAAGATCAGGGGATCTCGTAGGCCATGCAATGTCACCGTTACGTGAAATAATGCGTCTTCCAAACAATTGACGAACTGCTGTTTGAAGCATTTCAACATACCAAGCGAATGTTACTGTCACTGCACAACCATCCTCACGTTCAAAACAACAAGGGCCGATAACACCATGACATGATACAGCACACCATATTGTGACCTTGGCGCTATGTAGTGGTCGCTGGTGAAACTCACAAGGATTGTCCTGTGCCCAATAACGAAAATTCTGTTTGTTCACGAATCCGTTCAGGTGGAAATGGGTTTCGTCTGATATCCATAAGTTACCAAGGAAATTCGCGTCCTCGTTGATTTTGGCCAATATCTGTCTAATAAACTCCATACGCGACGCTGGGTCTCCTTCATGTAAGTGTTGCACAATCTGCAACTTATAGGGATGGAAGTCTAATTCGTGCAGTATTCTTTGTAATCTTCGTCGCTTAATCCCTAGCGAAGATGCATGCTGTCGAACGGAGCGGCGAGGACTTCTCTCGATTGCAGCTCTAGCAGCTGCAGTGTTCTCTGGGGTACGTATCGTTGGAATGCCACCTGAAGGTTTCTTTTTCAAGGCAGATCCTGTTTCTTCAAAATTACGCACCCACGTTGTAATCGCATGCGCAGATGGGACACGTCCGTGACGTCCGAGCTGGTAATGCTGTCGAAATGTTCTCTGCGCGGCAGTCGCACTATCACCATTTTTGTGAAACGCTCTCACAGCTACTGCACGTTCCGCATCAGTCCAGTTCTCCATGATTACTAAATGGCAATGCGTTCACATCAATTGTGCAAAGTTTCGAACATCTGCCGGTTCTACAGCGCTGACAACTGTAACGTTCAAAATTTCCCGTTCCCTTGCGCCAAGCGGCAAGCAGCTTGATGCTTGCACAGGATTCATATAGATTTTATTTTATATGTTATTGACTTCTCTAATTTATTGTCCCATCACTGGGGAGATGGTTTGTTACTCCTCGCACATGGTGGTTGTAATTATGTAATAGGCGTATTTAAACTGTTTTAGCATGTAATTATCTGAACTGTTTCTTATTTAAATTGTTTTGTTAATTAAATTGCATTGTGTATTATTGAGAAAGAGCGGGAAACCGCGCATAGATACATTTTGAGAAAGAGCGGGAAACAGCGCGCAGTAATACATCTGTAATGGTAGCAGGGATTGTCTGCACCAAAAACCATTGTTGGCGGCGAGACCGCACTTTTGTAGCATTGAGCGTTGGAAGCGAGCAGTTGCGAGTAAGATGTGAGACGAGGCAGTCGTAGCTAGCGAGACATGAGAGGAGGTCGCTGTAAGCGAGGTATGAATTAACACTTTGAAAGAAGCGGTGTGCTCGCCAGCCACTCGCTATATGTAGCGCAATGCTAGTTTTTAAGAATTTTTGTAAAGAACTATGCCCCTTGTAATTGTTTGTCAAGATCGTTCTCAGAATATAGTTATGTAATTTTGATGGAAAATTAGGTATGTAGCGCAACGCTACTTTTTAAGAATTTTTGTAAAGAACTATACCCCTTGTAATTGTTTGTCAAGATCGTTCTCAGAATATAGTTAACTTCTACCAGATTAAATGCATTAAGAATTTTCTATCCCAAAATCATTCACGTAAATGCTTTACGGAATTTATTGTTATCTTAAAAGAAAAGTCTAAACTGAGCTTCAGCTTTTATCAAATCTAAATTAACTTCAACTTAAAGAATTCAAGTCACAAAGTATTATGTAACTCCACCAGCAGCTTATAATTATGTTAAAGAGAAGTAAGTATATTCATTCCACAGTTTGCTGTAGCAGTCAGATGGCGATCCAGTATAAATAATTAAAGGTAAGAATCAGTCTTAATAATTTCAGGTAACGACTGAGGGCCACGGCGACAACACATTTTATGTTTCGTCGTAATAATCAGCAGGTAGTCTTGACAGCCTCCCCCCATGAACCATGGACCTTGCCGTTGGTGGGGAGGCTTGCGTGCCTCAGCGATACAGATGGCCGTACCGTAGGTGCAACCATAACGGAGGGGTATCTGTTGAGAGGCCAGACAAACGTGTGGTTCCTGAAGAGGGGCAGCAGCCTTTTCAGTAGTTGCAGGGGCAACAGTCTGGATGATTGACTGATCTGGCCTTGCAACATTAACCAAAACGGCCTTGCTGTGCTGGTACTGCGAACGGCTGAAAGCAAGGGGAAACTACAGCCGTAATGTAGATGAAGACGAAATGGGAGATACGATACTGCGTGAAGAGTTTGACAGAGCACTGAAAGACCTGAGTCGAAACAAGGCCCCCGGAGTAGACAACATTCCATTAGAACTACTGACGGCCTTGGGAGAGCCAGTCATGACAAAACTCTACCAGCTGGTGAGCAAGATGTATGAGACAGGCGAAATACCCTCAGACTTCAAGAAGAATATAATAATTCCAATCCCAAAGAAAGCAGGTGCTGACAGATGTGGAAATTACCGAACTATCAGTTTAATAAGCCACGTCTGCAAAATACTAACGCGAATTCTTTACAGACGAATGGAAAAACTGGTAGATGCAGACCTCGGGGAGGATCAGTTTGGATTCCGTCGAAATGTTGGAACACGTGAGGCAATACTGACCTTACGACTTATTTTAGAAGAAAGATTAAGAAAAGGCAAACCTACGTTTCTAGCATTTGTAGACTTAGAGAAAGCTTTTGACAATGTTGACTGGAATACTCTTTTTCAAATTCTAAAGGTGGCAGGGGTAAAATACAGGGAGCGAAAGGCTATTTATAATTTGTACAGAAACCAGATGGCAGTAATAAGAGTGGAGGGGCATGAAAGGGAAGCAGTGGTTGGGAAAGGAGTGAGACAGGGTTGTAGCCTCTCCCCGATGTTATTCAATCTGTATATTGAGCAAGCAGTAAAGGAAACAAAAGAAAAATTTGGAGTAGGTATTAAAATTCATGGAGACGAAGTAAAAACTTTGAGGTTCGCCGATGACATTGTAATTCTGTCAGAGACGGCAAAGGACTTGGAAGAGCAGTTGAACGGAATGGACAGTGTCTTGAAAGGAGGATATAAGATGAACATTAACAAAAGCAAAACGAGGATAATGGAATGTAGTCAAATTAAATCGGGTGATGCTGAGGGAATTAGATTAGGAAATGAGACACTTAAAGTAGTAAAGGAGTTTTGCTATTTAGGAAGTAAAATAACTGATGATGGTCGAAGTAGAGAGGATATAAAATGTAGACTGGCAATGGCAAGGAAAGCGTTTCTGAAGAAGAGAAATTTGCTAACATCGAATATAGATCTATGTATCAGGAAGTCGTTTCTGAAAGTATTTGTTTGGAGTGTAGCCATGTATGGAAGTGAAACATGGACGATAACTAGTTTGGACAAGAAGAGAATAGAAGCTTTCGAAATGTGGTGCTACAGAAGAATACTGAAGATAAGGTGGATACATCACGTAACTAATGAGGAGGTATTGAATAGGATTGGGGAGAAGAGAAGTTTGTGGCACAACTTGACCAGAAGAAGGGATCGGTTGGTAGGACATGTTTTGAGGCATCAAGGGATCACAAATTTAGCATTGGAGGGCAGCGTGGAGGGTAAAAATCGTAGAGGGAGACCGAGAGATGAGTACACTAAGCAGATTCAGAAGGATGTAGGTTGCAGTAGGTACTGGGAGATGAAGCAGCTTGCACAGGATAGAGTAGCATGGAGAGCTGCATCAAACCAGTCTCAGGACTGAAGACAACAACAACAACAACAACAGTCTTGACAGAGCAGCAGTTAAAAGATTTTAAGAGACGCAGCGTTCAGTCAGCAAGCAAACGTACATCCAATATTAGACGGGAAGGTTTCATGGTGTGTTTTGCTGTTTATGAAGTCGCCTCCTTGGTTTACTTAGTGCAGTATAGAGCGGCGGTGGCAGTAACAGTAGCAGCCTGTCTCCTCAGTGAAGCTGAGAGTGCCTCAACAACACACTCCTGCAGCCCTATTGAAGAACAGTGCAGCGGAGCGGAGCGGCAGTACACAAATTTCACAAAATCCGTTCGACAATAAAACGCAGGACCGAGAACGGAGCCCTGCGGTAGCGGCGCAATGGTCACCGCCGGCGGGGTTGCGGTCGACCAGCGGTACTTGGCGAATCGATAGCGGCGCGATTTGCGAGGTCCGCCCCTCGCAGCCCAGCCGTTGTTTTGGTGCTCCCACAGCCAGCCAGCAACCCCCCACTCCCCCCCCCCCCCCCAGTAACCCCCTGCCCAACAGCCCCTCCCTCCCCGCACACATCAGCAGCGCACAGCACCGGAAGGGGGCGGTGGCGCGGCTCTTTTCTCGGCTGCCAGCTCCCAAAAAGCCGCGCACATATTTTTTCCGCGGAGCCAGAGAAGTAGGCGAGGGGGCTGGAGAGGGGTCGCTGGAGCCGGAGGTGGCCGGCAGTGGCCGCCAGCTAGCGCAGCGGTAAACAGGAGGCAAGCTCCGTTACCCTCACTGCGTTACCGCCGACCCACTCGCCCGCAACTCGTCCCTCTGCAGTCGAGTCGCGCTGCGGGTCAGTTAAAGACAACGGGGAGGACTTTATTTTTCTGCGCCGGCTCCTGTGTCACAGTGGTTCGCTGCTGGAATACGAAAGTCTGAACAAGTAACGTCTCTTCGCGAGAACCGCTAGGATGAACCTGCTGTAACCGTGCACTTTCCTATGTACCTAGTTTTATATTTCATAAATCATTTTCGTCAAAATGATTTCAGTGAGTATGTTCCTAGGCTATTGAAACACAGATTTTTATGATATCTACTAGCACACACTAGTGACACCAGAAGTGAAACATGGACGTAAGACACCCAAAATTACACAGAGCAATGAAAAGATTAAGTTTGGGGTTGAAAGTCACTTTTTGTCCATGTTCCCTTGGAAATACGTAAGTTGTACCCTCTTGCCTGAAGCTACGGCTGTATACAGCCACGGCACATATATATCGCGCATATACTTCTTCGCCTTCTCCCTGTGCATCGCCTCCTACCCTATCCCTCAGTCCATTTACTCCTTCCCTTCTGTCTCTATCACATCTCATCATTCCCCTCCTTTTTTCTCACTCTTTCTGCTCAGAATGAGATTTTCACTCCGCAGCGGAGTGTGCGCTGATATGAAACTTTCTGGCAGATTAAAACTGTGTGCCGGACCGAGACTCGAGCTCGGGACCTTTCCCTTTCGCGGTCAAGTGCTCTACCAACTGAGCTGCCCAAGCACGACTCACGCCCCGTCCTCACAGCTTCACTTGTGCCAGTACCTCGTCTCCTACCTTCCAAACATTACAGAAGCTCTCCTGCGAACCTTACAAAACTCCGCTGAAGAGTGAAAATCTCATTCTGGAAACATCTCCCAGACTGTGACTAAGCCATGTCTCCGCAATATCCTTTCTTTCAGGAGTGCTAGTTCTGCAAGGTTCGCAGGAGAGCTTCTGTAAAGTTTGGAAGGTAGGAGGGAAGGTACTGGCGGAAGTAAAGCTGTGAGGACAGGGCGTGAGTCGTGCTTGGGTAGCTCAGTTGTTAGAGCTCTTGACCACGAAAGGCAAAGGTCCCGAGTTCGAGTCTCGGTACCCTACACAGTTTTCATCTGCCAGGAAAGTTTCAAATCAGCGCAAACTCCGCTGCAGACTGAAAATCTCATTTTGGGAACATCCCCCAGGCTGTGGCTAAGCCATGTCTCCGCAATATCCTTTCTTTTAGGAGCGCTAGTACTGCAAGGTTCGCAGGAGAGTTTCTGTAAAGTTTGGAAGGTAGGAGACGAGGTACTGGCAGAAGTAAAGCTGTGAGGACCGAGCGTGAGTCGTGCTTCGGTAGCTCAGTTGCTAGAGCACTTGCCCGCGAAAGGCAAAGGTCCCGAGTTCGAGTCTCGGTCCGGCACACAGTTTGAATCTGTAAGGAACTTGCTGCTCAGCTCTACCGAGCCCCACCTCTGCCACCTGGAACACATTCCAATACTATGCAGACATCACACCAGTCATGAAAGGAAGCCTAAATATCAGGTGTTACCAAACCTTTTCAGCCCGGTCTCGCAGCCATGGGAACTAGGTGTTTATTAGCCCCACAGTATTTCTTTCCAATCAGTAAGAAATATGTTCAGTAACTATCGAAACAGAAGAAATGAAGTAAAGTTTGTGCTGCGGCCAGGACTCGAACCCAGATCATCTTGCTTGCTAGGCAGAAATGTTAACCATTACACCACCACAACCCAATGCTTAACATTGCTGCACGAGTTGAGTGCCCTCCCCACCACAAACTTCATATCATCAGCTTATTTTCCCTTACATTGTTACTGCTACCAGGGTCCTTCTGCATTAGAATAGCACCCCAGCCTTGGGCGTAATGGAAAAGTCTGATCTTATAACTTAATGATTTCCCGAGAGATTTTGGTCTGTCTATTCGTTATCTAAGATAATTATCGAAGCAAATACATTTAATTATAATGTAATGGTGTAATGGTTAGCATTTCTACCTAGCAAGCGGAGAGAAAATGTAGCACATCCTCGGTCAGCACTACCTTCCTTCATGGATGAAGTCCAATCCATGATTTGTCGTAATAACTCTGGATATACGAAGTATGCAATGTTCACATTAAAGGAAATGTAGTTAAGCTGTATCGGCTCATAATAACAAAAAAGCCTTTATCTGTTACAGATACAGTTTTATGTTAGGAAGAATGTGTACTGTGCTTTGTTGTTCCTTCTGTTCCACCGGTTCGAGGACGCTGGGGTAATAGCAGAGGACATGATGCAACAAGGTACGTTATCGCTGAAAGGCGTCAGCACTGGGACAGCGGTCTTTGATTATTATTAAAATAGATATCGTATTGTACAGCAGACAGAAAAAAAGAGGAAAAGCTTTGTATGATCTGAATCACGTATCGGTTATTACCTGATTGTCTTCACAGAATTAAGTCGCATTTATACGTGTAAGCGACCACAGTTTCTGTTATTACACTGACGATACAAATGCATTACGAAGAACGAACAAAAACAGATGATGTTATTAATGGAAATTTAAAATCCCTGTTGAAGAATTATTTGTGGTAAGAGTGTTTGTGCTCGACGCTCACCATGTTGAGTATTATCCAGAAGATCTTCCTAAACAGAAGCTGAATCATTAACTGCGTGAGGCTGAGAAAAGGGGAGTGGATTATCTTCGACAATGATGATTTTCGGTGAAGTAAATTTTGGTTTTGGAGGCACTATTAACATTCATGATCAATTTTGAAAGGATATTGCATGCTCTTTAAGTGATCCAGAGTTTTCAAAATTGAAGAAGTGCCATAATTTTTGACACTGGTGTAACCTTGGCTTAGAGGTATGAATTTTATACTTGCACTCATAACTCATTAGTTACGTGTGCTAACATCGCTGGTTTTCCTAGCAACGGACGACAACTATGTGATAAGGAGCGAAAAATACGTTACTGCTCGAGACTACGAGCAGATTTATCTTAGTTACGCAGCTAACGCCCGCTTGTCCTATTAAACAAGAGTCTGCTAGTATAAGGAATTTATTTGGTAGAGGCGATGGTGATATAGACCCAATCAGTATTGGTGGAACAGTTTGCAACATTCTCATGAAGTTAAGGCCTTTGCAGGATAATGTTGTTAGACAAGAGCATTGTTAGACCTAACCGGTCAACATATAACATCAGAGTTGCTAATATCGTTGGAAACATACTGTTATTAACGAATTACACAGTCAGGTCGACTGACACTAACTGTAAAAAAATACTATACAGATGATATCATTAGCGAATGTGTAAATGTGGAATAGACGGGTTGGTCTTCAGAGAGGGTGTGTCACTCTCTCAGTATTTTTCATATTCAAAGCTACTCTTTAATGCTGATTTTGCACCCTAGACATCATTTTGGGTGTAATACAACAAAAAGTTTCCAGAATGAGATTTTCAGTCTGCCGGAGTGTGCGCTGATATGAAACTTCCTGGCAGATCAAAACTGTGTGTCGGACCGAGACTCGAACTAAAGACCTTTGCCTTTCGCGGGAGAGGTATCAACATGAGCAGGCACTGATAGGAGCACGTATGTTGTTAACGCATGCGACATCTTTATGGTGGCTCCCCTTTGAATATTATTTTCTGAAATCGAGAACAAGCAGGCAGTTTGTTCATTAAACTCTAAGTCGTGCAGTGGACTTTTGGGCCTTGGAAGCAAGGTGCAGCTATTACGGTAAGGAACATCTCGTAGCTCTTACTGCGGACAGAATGCTGGTCGCAAGAATTTCTTGCAGTGGTGTGCAGACAATGATTCTGATCTACCTGTACGTACTTGTTAGGTGTGTCTACCGACAGCAAGGGTAGGACCGCGAGAGAAATTTAGGTCACCTGGCCAAGGCATTTCGACATTATGGTAAACGCTCTTTGTTAACAGGGACAGCGTGCTTAACCATCAGCGAGTTTCCATGGTCACCGTGGACCGGACGCTGTAGAGGGAGCTGTCAGTCGGTGTCGTCCCTCTGCCTGTTGAGTTTTTGGGAATCCTCAGGACTTGGAAACAATTTAGGAATGGAACGAAACTTTCATGGTGGCTCTGGAATGGTCTATGTGGGACACAAAAGCACTTCTCTTAGTTTAGCCGAAACCCCTGGTCGGACATGCTGCAACATTCGGCCCGGCCAGATAAACTGATAAATGTGTTGTTAACTTCAGGTCTAAACGAGAACTCGGAACACGCTGCCTAAAATGGCTGAGGGAAAAACAAGTCGGGAGCATAACGTCTTCTCCTTCCAGCACGGGATTTTAGGAGTCAGCGATTTGCTGCTTCTTCAACAGGGAAAAGAACATTATTAATTTTGGTTAGGATTGGCCGGAGGGTGGAACAGACAAGCTGGAGGGAAGATAAGCGCTCGTAGAGTCTTGTCACTTGCACGGTAGTGAGCAAAATTGATCCTTGGTATGACCTGTGAACGGCAGTGTCACGTGCTGTAACCTGCCGAGATTTCAGGGCTCCTGTAGAGAGTAATTGTGATCCGTCCAACACATCCTCAGCTGCGACGCTCCATATTCCGTGTCCGCGATAACGTGCTACAGCCGCCGTACATCGCTGATCTGCAGGCGCTTGAAGCGCCTCCGTCGCCTGAGACAGCGCTACAAATCGAGGAAGGGGTACGCTGTTGCTGCACCAGCTTGTTAGGGCAAACAGGACCACAGTCTCGCCATTTGTTCTCAGCTGCTCCAATGCAGAATAACTTCTGTCTAGGATAAATCAATCCAAGTCTATTCAGCGTTACATAATTTCAGATGGTGTTATCCATATTTTGACCCTGATTAAATAGTATAATCAGACAAACATTAGTCTTTCCCAACCAATCGTCGCTCAGTGTAGAATGTTAACTATATGTTACTCGTATTTGTGTTACCAACTGATCATAATTTGTCATCGCGCATGACTTGTGTCGTTTGTAATATTTTCACGATCAATAAATTTGGGCAATAATTTTTTTATAAAAGATCAATCCCCGGTTGACATATTAATCACCCGTCAATAAGTGACTAAAATAATGACAGGAATACCAATTCATTACGGTTCTAGGCGCGCAGTCCGGACCCGTGCGACTGCTACGGTCGCAGGTTCGAATCCTGCCAAGGGCATGGATGTTTGTGATGTCCTTAGGTTAGTTAGGTTTAAGTAGTTCTAAGTTCTAGGGGACTGATGACCACAGTAGTTGAGTCCCATAGTGCTCAGAGCCATTTGAACCATTTGAACCAATTCATTAAATTACTTCAGCATTTAAGTTCGGTTAGATTCTGGTAAATGTGATAACCACTGATGCAGGCTAACAACAACAGCCATTATGGAGGGGCAACATCAGTTTAGCAGGTGCATGGGCCAGGCAGTCAAGTGAAAGATATTTTCGTTGAAGGGAATGCTGTCGGGGTGTGAACTCGTAGTCGCGTAAGCCTTCCAAACGATACCGCAAGCCCAGTGTAGTCTTACAGCCTTCATCTTCTGCCTGCAACCTAAAGATTTGTTTCCGATTAGCGTCTTTTTCCTGAGTCCGTGCTCACACTCTAACGACCACAGATGGCGTACAGTAACGACACATCTACATCTACATTTGTGCTCCGCGAGCCACACAACGGTGTGTGGCGGAGGGCACTTTACGTGCCACTGCAATTACCTCCCTTTCCTGTTCCAGTCGCGTATGGTTCGCGGGAAGAACGACTGCCGGAAAGCGTCCGTGCGCGCTCGAATCTCTCCAATTTTCCACTCGTGATATCCTCGGGAGGTTTAAGTAGGGGGGAAGCAATATATTCGATACCTCATCCAGAAACGCACCCTCTCGAAACCTGGACAGCAAGCTACAGCGCGATGCAGAGCGCCTCTCTTGCAGAGTCTGCCACTTGAGTTTGCTAAACATCTCCGTAGCGCTATCAAGCTTACCAAATAACCGTATGACGAAACGTTCCGCTCTTCTTTGGATCTTCTCTACCTTCTCTGTCAACCCGACCTGGTACGGATCCCACACTGATGAGCAATGTTCAAGTATAGGTCGAACGAGTGTTTTGTAAGCCACCTGCTTTTTTGATGGACTACATTTTCTAAGGACTCTCCCAATGAATCTTAACCTGGCACCTGCCTTACCAACAATTAATTTTGTATGATCATTCCACTTCACATCGTTCCGTACGCATACTCCCAGATATTTTACACAAGTAACTGCTACCAGTGTTTGTTCCGCTCTCATATAATCATACAATAAAGAATCCTTGTTTCTACGTATTCGCAATACATTACATTTGTCTATGTTAAGGGTCAGTTGCCACTCCCTGCACCAAGTGTCTATCCGCTGCAGATCTTCCTGCATTTCACTGCAATTTTCTAATGCTGCAACTTCTCTGTATACTACAGCATCATCCGGGAAAAGCCGCATGGAACTTCCGACACTATCTACTAGGTCATTTATATTTATTGTGAAAAGCAATGGTCTCATAACACTCCTCTGAGGCACGCCAGAGGTTACTTTAACGCCTGTAGACGTCTCTCCATTGATAACAACATGCTGTGTTCTGTTTGCTAAAAACTCTTCAATCCAGCCACACAGCTGGTCTGATATTCCGTAGGCTCTTACTTCGTTTATCAGGCGACAGTGCGGAACTGTATCGAACGCCTTCCGGAAGTGAAGGAAAATGGCATCTACCTGGGATTCTGTATTAATATTTTCTGGGTCTCATGAACAAATAAAACGAGTTGGGTCTCACACGATCGCTGTTTCCGGAATCCATGTTGATTCCTGCATAATAGATTCTGTGATTCCAGAACTGACGTGATACTCGAGCAAAAAACATGTTCTAAAATTCTACAACAGATCGACGTCAGAGATATATGTCTATAGTTTTGCGCATCTGCTCGACGACCCTTCTTGAAGACTGGGACTACCTGTGCTCTTTTCCAATCATTTGGAACCTTCCGTTCCTCTAGAGACTTGCGGTACACGGCTGTTAGGAGGGGAGCAAGTTATTTCGCGTACTCTGTGTAGAATAGAATTCGTATCCCGTCAGGTCCAGTAGACTTTCCTCTGTTGAGTGATTTCAGTTTCTTTTCTAGACCTTGGATACTTATTTCGATGACAGGCATTTTTTCGTTCGTGCAAGGATATAGAGAAGGAACTGCAGTGCAGTCTTCCTCTGTGAAACAGCTTTGGAAATAGGTGTTTAGTATTTCAGCTTTAAGCTTGTCATTCTCTGTTTCAATGCCATTATCATCGCAGAGTGTCTGGATATGCTGTTTCGAGCCACTTGCTGATTTAACGTAAGACCAGAACTTCCTAGGATTGTCTGTCAAGTCGGTACATAGAATTTTACTTTCTAATTCACTGACCGCTTCACGCATAGCACTCCTTACGCTGACTTTGACATCGTTTAGCTTCTGTTTGTCTGAGAGGTTTTGGCTGCGTCTAAATTTGCAGTGAAGCTCTCTTTGATTTCCCAGTAGTTTCCTAACTTTGTTGTTGAACCACGGTGGGTTTTTCCCGTCCCTCGAAGTCTTACTCGGCACGTACCTGTCTAAAACGCATTTTACCGTTGCCTTGAACTTTTTCCATAAACACTCAAAATTGTCAGTGTCGGAACAGAAATTTTTATTTTGATCTGTTAGGTGGTCTGAAATCTGCCTCCTATTACTCTTGCTAAACAGATAAACCTTCCTCCCTATTTTTATATTCCTATTAACTTCCATATTCAGGGATGCTGCAACGGCCTTATGATCACTGATTCCCTGTTCTGCGCTTACAGAGTCGAAAAGTTCGGGTCTGTTTGTTATCAGTACGTCCAAGATGTTATCTCCACGAGTCGGTTCTCTGTACACGAGTGATGACTACTCTGTACCTCCGGCACCCATTCACAAGCGGCAGCTCATACCGCCACCCAGTGAGTAGCAGAAAAAGACAGGTGAGAGGTGCTTCCAGACTGCGTGCTTTCACGCAGAGCGGGCTCTTCTGTCGCCACGGCAGCAGCTGCAGCAGCTGGTAGCGGATCGGTGAGGCGGGCTGGTTTCCGCGCCGCTCCGAGGCAACAACGCGCGAGCGAACGGACGGCTGGCTGGATAGCGGCAGCTTCATCCCGCGCACAGTAACTCGCAGTTAGCGGGGCGCAGCCTCGGCAGCTACTGGCGTCGGTTACAGGGGAGCCACTCGTCTTCCACTTCTCGCCTTAATACCCGGCCCTCTGCTCCACTGGAGACGTAGCGGCGGGACTTCCCAGCGTTACTTGTCGCCACGGCGCAGCTCAGACGCAATGTGGGCGAGACAAAACCAGATAAAAACAGCTGTAAGCACTTTCTTCCAACAAACAACCGTGAACAGGTGGCTCGGTACACTACACTACGTGATTACTCGTGATAGTTACTTAGTTAGCTATTGGGTTAGTGCGTTAAGTATGTAGTGTTCTTATTTTCCATGTTGGTATTCCAATTGCTATGGGTTTACTTAGCGATTCCCATGTTTTATTTGTAGTTCGCCTTTGCTATTTTTTATATGGTGTAGTTTTATTATTTGCAGAAAGTGACTGGAGCTGTAGATGCTAGAAAATGAAATCGGAACATTTCCGACAGTTTCTTCCGTTTGAGATCACTAGAGGGGTGACAAGAACGGAGGCAGCCACAAACATCGTGTGTGGTGATAATGCCATTGGACAGAGCAAGACATGAAGACGGTTTTCTCGTTTCAAGGAGGATCATTATGACGTTAGTGATTCTGGGAGTTCAGGAAGTCCTTCGGCTTTCCTTCAAATGGTTCAAATGGCTCTGAGCACTATGGGACTTAACTTCTGAGGTCATCACTCCCCCGGAACTTAGAACTACTTACACATACGTAACCTAAGGACATCACACACATCCATGCCCGAGGCAGGATTCGAGCCTGCGACCTAGCAGTCGCGTGGTTCCGGCCTGAAGCGCCTAGAACCGCTCGGCCCCAGCGGCCGGTTACTGCTGACAAGATCAGAATGAAAAGAAAGTAATAGCTGAGCCCAAACAAAGCAGCAACTCCCTGAGCAATCGCAAAGGATCTTGTATACCTGGTGGAACAGTGGCGGTGTGGGGTGCTACGAATAGACTCCCCGACCTGTAACCATCACTGCTGACATTTATTGTCAACAAGTGAGACGCCTCGCAGACGCAACCCAAGACCAGCAACCAGGAGGACTGTGTGACTGCACGATGCCGCCCGGCTGCATTCTGCACCGCCCGGCTGCATTCTGCTGTCCCAACAGAGAACAGTGTGCAGCAGTTGGCTTGGGAAGTCATTGCCAACTCCACTTACAAGACCTTGTGTCCTCAGATTTTCACCTTTTTCGCTCTCTATCCAACCATCTCTAAGAAACTTCCTTTCTGGGTGAAATTTCACTCCAAACGTGGCTCGATGAGTTCTTCACATCGAAGTCATGTAATTTCTGAAGTGGCTGAATCTCAAAAGGTACGCCAGCGTTGGCAAACTGCTGTAATTAATGAATGATAATACGTCTCTGTTATGTGTGTCTGTCGTGTTTATTAAACATATAAAGTAATGCTACGAGCGTGACCGCTACGGTCGGTACTAAATCTAAAACCAGCCTCTGCAGTAACCTGGGTGTCAAATGGTTAAAACCCTGGATTAGAGGTCGTACTTGCTCAGTTCCAAATGACTCCAACGAATCCAAAACAGCCTTGTTGCTCGTGGGCAATGGAACAAAATGCATTCCAGAGGGTAACGAATAACAGTATTGTATGTGGGTGAACTCGGAGCTGCAAGGATCTTACATGTCTGATGGACCGTGAGGAGCTGCCATTGAACTGTAAGTGGCAGTTCACTGTCTTCAGCACAAAGACTCGGTATGGGGTTAGTCCTGTAAGCACCGATGGCGAGCCTAACGCCCTCACAGTGGGCAGTGTCAACGTTCTTCGAATAAGAAGGCCTCGTCGATCCATACAATGTGCACCCACAGTCTAGCTTCGAACACACGAGAGTCCTATAAAACTGTCCATTCCTCAAGACCTGTGGGTTAGGCATGTTATGATGTTCAGTACCATCAGGGTTCCAGCTCTTATGTCTGTCAGTTGTGGCAACCACGACAATTTGGAGCAAAAAATGAGGCCTAAAAACCCACCGATTCTCTAAAATGTACAATTGTATTCCTCATATGCATACTAAAAATACGATAAGAACGTATAAACGAAAACAAACACACTTATCTGCCGAAAACTGTCAGCTAGCTTTTGAAACACTGAAGGAAGAACACAAAACAGCAAAATCATCCAAATATGGAACACCTGGGTTGAGGAGAGGTATCAGAATTGCCGTAGAAGTGCCTTTACGGCCACACCAAATTTTGACATTACTGGTAGACGTCGAAGCATGCAGTACTGGATTTGGTCATGACAGGGTGCAGTATCCCGAGCCTCAGATAGCGACGATTCCAGCCCCTACATGGTGAAAGGGTAGTGGTAAGACTTAGAATTGTTGTATCTGATGTCCAACTTTCCCCCCTCTACAGTAGCACGGTAGCAATGAAGCGCCAGATCCTGGCTTGCATTGGTAGTAGTTTTTGCAAAAAGCTCTGCCAGCGACTGAGCGATGTCTCCAGACGTTGTCTGGAGACACTCCTGTTTCAGCAGTGCTGCTGTTGGTAAATGGCTTCCCATACTTTCTTAGAACAAGTGGGGCGGTTGATGGAGTCTAGGAACGCTTGCCATGACCTTTTATTGCTTTTGTTAACTGCGCATCGAGCCTTGGCGCTCGTGACTCTAAAGATTATGAGATGATCTGCTGCCAGGTATCATTTGTCCCAGAGTGCTCAACGGCACTCATGTGTCCCCCAAGATACAGGTCGCCTCCTAAGATGACCTGAGGACTTTGAGATCATTCATGTGATATGTTCCACCCATTCCTGGATACTGTCGTGGAGCTCTGTCATGTCCAGCTGGTTGAAGAGTGTCCAATTGGCGCTGCTGACCATCCATTTTGATGACTTCCACTCAGGTAACTCTCCTTCCAGTAGGTGAATGCGTAGTGGGAAGTGGCCACTGGAATGAAGGTTGGCAACAGCTTCCCACTGAACAGGGCCCACGAGGGCTGGGGAACAGAAAGAGTGGCTGATTGTTGAGATTGACCCAGTACTAGCACAGAAATGAGTTGCTGCACCTGTGTTGAGGATGCACAGTTCGTGAGACGCCATGACGCTCTCCAAAATGCGACGCAAGCGCAATTGGAGGTCAAGCCCCACATGACACGATGGACACTGAAGTCTCCCAGAGGAGTGGTGCGCTTTATTAAAAACACATCGACCTTTCCCTTGCCTCCTTCCCTAGCCAGGTTATCCTTGTGATGTAGCATATAGCCTTGTAGCAGGGGTGTCAGTATATTTAATTTTTCTTTCTTGTAAACACAACCACACGAGGCGTACCTGTGCTAGTAGTATCATTTCCTTTACATGAGTCCTGAACCCTTTCATGTTCCACTGTAATATGGGAGACACTTCATTGTTGTGGTTTTAAATTACCCCTATCTTGGCACCAGGGAGGTGAAGTATTTGTAGGGTGAGAAGGAGTGGAGTGGAAGGGCAGCCTAGGTCTGAGGCCTCTAACTCCGTGATGTCCTCCTCATCAGTCAGACATGCCAGAAGGACGTCTGTCGGCGCCCAGGACAGCTTTTAACCCTGACGCTGTGATCCTCTCCCTGGGCCCTGCCCCTTTGACGATGATGGGGAAAGTGGGTGTTGGGAGGGACTCTGCTCTTCGTGTGCCTTCTTGACACTCACTGCAGAGCTGTTGCTGGTCTTTTCTGTCGCAGCTGCCTGGATTCTTTTGCCTACACTCGGCTTTCCTTAGCATGTACATGTGCAAGTACAGGTGCTTGAGGTGGACAGTGATACGCTGGACGCCGTCTGCATCGAAGGATCCACCAGGGAACAAATTTATGCAGCATTGAAGCACATGAACAGCCGAAGATGGGGGAGGTTTTCTCACCTTATATTGGGTTTTGGATTGGGCATAAAGGATCTGTCTGGGTACTTATTTCCTGAATTTTGCTTTCCCCTTCAAAAACCGGGCACTTTCTGCTCCAGACCAGGTGGCTCCCAGAACAGCTGATGCAGATCGCTAAGGAAGGGCAGTCCCAGCGCCATGGAGTGCCTTTCCACACTTCCCACAAGTCGCTTCACTTCCACAGCACATCACTGTGTGACCAAAGCGCTGGCATTGATAACACCGCACACAGCTGGATATGTAAGTCCTAACTGTAAGTCGGGGCAATCCCACCATACTACATCAAGGCAGCGTTGGAGAATTGAAGATGACAATTTCCCCATTATCCCTTTGCATTTGACGCCCCACATCGACTAACCCTTGTCATGTCCATTCTTCTTTCAGCGCAGCTATGTCCATATCCATCATATCATGGCAAGTGACCAGACCGTTGCTTGAGCTGTCCACCTGAACGATGATATAATAGTCATCCAATTCGTGTGATATCTTGAGACGTTTGCTTGAGCTGTCCACCTGAACGAGGATATAATAGTCATACAATTCGTGTGATATCTTGAGACGTTCCACTTGATTTGACCTGTTAATTTCGACCAACGACGAACCAATATGCAGCCGGCCGGGGTGGCCGAGCGGTTCTGGGCGCTACAGTCTGGAACCGTGCGACCGCTACGGTCGCAGGTTCGAATCCTGCCTCGGGCATGGATGTGTGTGATGTCCTTAGGTTGGTTAGGTTTAAGTAGTTCTACGTTCTAGGGGACTGATGACCTCAGCAGTTAAGTCACATAGTACTCAGAGCCATTTGAACCACTATGCAGTCGTTCAATAGATTTTAAGGTGCTAGAAAGTTGTTCTAAGCCTTCGTGGATATACAAGGGTGACACTTTCACAAAAGTCTCCTCCTTGCTCTTTATCACCAGAAAGCATTACGATTGATGAGTGTCTGTTACTGAAGTCCAAGTGTTTCCTATCGTCAGGAGGGCTAGCCTCCCTTATTCTTTCGTACGAAAAAAAGAAAAAAGTTCAAATGTGTGTGAAATCTTATGGGACTTAACCGCTAAGGTCATCAGTCCCTAAGCTTACACACTACTTAACCCAAATTATCCTAAGGACAAACACACACACACCCATGCCCGAGGGAGGACTCGAACCTCCGCCGGGACCAGCTGCTCAGTCCAGCGCGTTAGGCCGCTCGGCTAATCCCGTGCGGCTTTCGTATGAAAGAATGTGAGAAGTCCCATGTGGTACACCGATAATTCTGGGACGAAAAGAAGAAGATTTCGAGCATTCGATCACAGTCCCATGAGCAGCTAAGGAAATAAGGGTCCATTGAGAGAGAGAGGCCTAGATTCCCATTTCCCACGACACACAACGTTACACCGTCGCGCCGCACGGTCGACGCTAAGCATACACAGAGCCTACGGTAGCAGAGCACTGGCGGCACTTCTCTCTCTCTCTCTCTCTCTCTCTCTCTCTCTCTCTCTCTCTCTCTCTCTACCCCAGCTACTGCTATCTTTTGCCGTCATACGAAACATCTGAGTACCCTGATGCCACTCTCGAGCAATATCTTTGACAGCCATCTCTTGAATAATCTTCCACCATATTCTCAGCTCAAACGTAATGGCCTATATCTAAGAGAAGAATCACCTCCTCCATGACATACAAACCGTGCATTCCGAAAATATCGGTGAAGTGAAACCCCAGTCGCTGTTTCCTCTCATCACATACCGATATCCAACAGTCAGGTGGATGCAATACTCAATTTCCGAAAGGCATTTGATTCGGTACGACATAATTGGCTGGTTGGTTGATTTGGGAGAGCGGACCAGACAGCGATGTCATCGGTCCCATACGACTGGGGAAGGATGGAGAAGGACGTCGGCAGTGCCCTTTCAAAGTAGCCATCCCGGTATTTGGCTGAAGCGATTTAGGGATATCACGGAAAACCTAAATGACTATGGCAGGACGCGGGGTTGAAACGTCGTCTTCCAGAATGCAAATCGGTACCACATGAACGCATATTAACGAAAATACCATCGAATGGGATGTGAGACTAAATTTGTGACTGGTTTCACGATTTTGTGCTGTGAGAACATAGCGTACTATCTTGGTCGTCTAATAGTCATGGACAGGTGTAGAAGTTGCTTTGGGTGTGGACCAGGGAAGCATGTGGGATGCATGCTGCTCATGTTTTGTATTAATGACCTCGAATAGAAAAAGTGATATAATTCTCCTCTCTAGAAATCAATATTATACAGGGTGAGCAACGCAAGGATCTTTACAAGTGTAAGAAAGTGATGCTGAATTGAGAATGAAATTCCTGGAACTGAAAACATGGAGGACAGCATACAAGGGAAGAGATCAGTCAAGACATGAAGAAACGAAAGCATTATAAATGTCGTGGTATGGTGAGCGTACTGTAAGACCTTCGGTACACAAACCATCAGATTATTTGACTTGTCGCTCTAACGAAGCAGGCGAGTGTCAGCAATATATCTCGTGGTCTTATCGTGGCGTGTTTATCTTCTGCTGTTAGGTCAGACGATAGAATTGCCACTTGCACGCTTATTGTAGCAGATTGACAGTGACCAACTTTAAACAGAAATTGATTAATTTTCACACACATTTATTAAAATAATAACAGGCATAAAAAGTACTTAACTTGGTTCTGGATGCTATTTACAATTGACAATCTGAAGTTCCTTTGGTATTGGTAGGTTAATCTTATTCTCACATATATCTCTGATACGGGACAAAACTGTCTATGCATTTATCTTCATGGCTATGTACAGGAATATGGTAATCTTATTAGGCGCAGACTGAAACTTGACTATAGACTGGTACAGACAAATGTAGAACTCATACAGACTGGTACAGACTAATGCAGACTGGTACAGACTGGTGCAGAGAAATGCAGACTCACTAATCCGAGGTATGTACACTCATAATACCTGGCGCGTTCATGTATCATTGCGCGAGTGTGATCCGTGAAGAGAAAAGGTTCTACGTTAGCAGCAATCTCAATGGTTGCGTTATATATTAATACGCAGATCGTAGGGAGCATAACTTGGTCCGTCTCTATGGCAGGGCCATATCGTAGTGCGGAGACGGACGAGCGCTGCGCCGGCGCTGTTGTGCTTAGTGGGGCGCGCTCTAGTGGGAAAGTTGTGTACGCGCTGACTACGCGGAACTATGTACACAACAGGTGGTATAAAAGACGTTAAAACTCAAGTGTCACATACAGTTCAAAATGAAGAAGTAGAGGACGAATCGTCACCAGAAAGGGGGGGGGGGGGGCGCAGGTTAGTGAAATATCTGCTATGGCATCCAGCACTAGTTAACATCGCACTGGCAGCAGCACTATAAGACAATAGTAGTAGCAAAAGACAGAGACCAGAATACAGAGAACGGATTACACTCGATATCGGGTATAGTAGTTACGTGGGGACGATAAGAGATTATCTCAGTACAGCATATTATTTGAAGACAGAAACGAGGCGGTCGACTGTCTGACGACGTTATTTCTTACACCACGGGGCCACGCAGTACTATTTTCACAGAAACGGGGAACAAATGCCGGCCACGTGTCTGGTGACAGGAGCGTACAGGATTGTGAAAACCGGAGGCTTTCGACAGGAAGCAGACGTTCCCCAGGTACGTTTAATATTTATGGCCCACCTCGCTGCCGCTGAATCGCTCGGTGTGAAACGAAGCGCGAGCTGTGCCTACCAGCCTGTTGCCTCTTGCCCTCTGGCGCCGCCTCATCTGCATACTGATCGAAACGGCGGCGGCATCGACAGCGGCAGCAGATAATGTGACACGGTCGAGTACACGGGTAGCCTCTCCACTCTGTGGGAGTCCGACAGGAAGTGGCGTGGAGCGGGGGAGAGCTGCGGCGCGTACACTGAACCAGCCGGAGGACGCCTCCCACCTCTTCCAGTGGGGTTAGGGGTGTCGAGTGAAGTTCAGTGACAGAGCTTCAGAGGGGACAGTCCAACTGTAATAGCTCATTTGGGGGAGCTGAATATTTTACAGCTTGTCGTTTTAGACCGGGAGGAGCTACTTCCACCACAGGATTAGCTCATTACAGTACCGGAAACAAAAAGCACAATTTATTTTCAAAATACAATAAAAACACGGGTTTAGTTGCGTGGCCACAAGCCGCAGCAAGCAAATAAATATTTCCAGAATGATATTTTCACTCTGCAGCGGAGTGTGCGCTTATATGACACTTCCTGGCGGATTAAAACTGTGTGCCGCACGGAGACTCCAACTCGGGACCTTTGCTTTCGCGGGCAACTGCTCTACCAACTGAGCTACCCAAGGACGACTCCCGACTCGTACTCACAGCTTCAGTTCTGCCAGTATCTCGTCTCCTACCTTCCAAATTTCACAGAAGCTCTTCGCAGAGTTGCGTCGACACTAAACACTAAGTGTGGAACGACCTGTTGTTCTCCATCTTGCCAAGAACGAAATTACAGAACTTCACACGTTTTTGTTTGCCACCTTCACGAAGAGCTTGCAGTGCATGGGCAAACGTCGCACACGAAACGGACATCAGGGGCCATGCTGAGCTGTCGAGCTGCACGGCGAACGGATTTCTGCGGAGTCCTTCTGAAACGTCTGTGTCACACACTTGAGGACGACCCGGTGACTTGCCTCTACACAAACAAACTGTTTCTCGGAATTTTTCATGCCATCGTCTATTGCTCTGTGCTGTAGGAAGATCCATATCATAGCTGCACTACTGGCCATTAAAATTGCTACACCAAGAAGAAACGCAGATGATAAACGGGTATTCATTGGACAAATATATTATACTAGAACTGACATGTGATTACATTTTCACGCAATTTGGGTGCATAGATCCTGAGAAATCAGTACCCAGAACAACCACCTCTGGCCGTAATAACGGCCTCGATACGCCTGGGCATTGAGTCGAACAGAGCTTGGATGGCATGTACAGGTACATCTGTCCATGCAGCTTCAACACGATACCACAGTTCATCAAGAGTAGTGACTGGCGTATTGTGACGAGCCAGTTGCTCGGCCACCATTGACCAGACGTTTTCAATTGGTGAGAGATCTGGAGAATGTGCTGGCCAGGGCAGCAGTCTAACATTTTCTGTATCCAGAAAGGCACGTACAGGACATGCAACATGTGGTCGTGTATTATCCTGCTGAAATGTAGGGTTTAGCAGAGATCCAATGAAACGTAGAGCCACGGGTCGTAACACATCTGAAATGTAAAGTCCACTGTTCAAAGTGCCGTCAATGTAAACAAGAGGTGACCGAGATGTGTAACCAGTGGCACCCCATATCATCAGACTAAGTGATACGCCAACTATGGCGATGACGAATACCGCTTCCAATGTGCTTTCATCGCGATGTCACCAAACACGGATGCGACGATCACGATGCTGTAAATAGAACCTGGATTCATCAGAAAAAACGACGTTTTGCCATTCGTGCACCCAGGTTCGTCGTCGAGTACATCGTCGCTCCGCTCAGTGATGCAGCGTCAAGGGTAACCGCAGCCACGGTCTCCGAGCTGATAGTCCATGCTGGTGCAAACGTCGTTGAACTGTTCGTGCAGATGGTTGTTGTCTTGCAAACGTCCCCATCTGTTGACTCAGGGATCGAGACGCGGCTGCACGATCCGTTACAGCCCTGCGGATGAGGTGGCTGTCATCTCAAGTGCTAGTGATACGAGGCCGTTGGGATCCAGCTCGGCGTTCCGTATTACCCTCCTGAACCCACAGATTCCATATTCTGCTAATATTGGATCTCGACCGAAGCGAGCAGCAATGTCGCGATACGATAAACCGCAATCGCGATAGGCTACAATCCGACCTTCATCAAAGTCGGAACGTGATGGAACGCATTTCTCCTCCTTACACGAGGCATCACAACAACACTTCACGAGGCAACGCCGGTAAACTGCTGTTTGTGTATGATTAATAGGTTGGAAACTTTGCTCATGTCAGCTCGTTGTAGGTGTCGCCACCGGCGCCAACCTTGTGTGAATGCCATGAAAAGCTAATCATTTGCATATCACAGCCTCTTCTTTCTGTCGGTTAAGTTTCGCGTCTGTAGCACGTCATCTTCGTGGTGTAGCAATTTTAAGGGCCAGTAGTGTAGTACGAAAGTCAGCTGAACAGACAGTACTGACTCGCATTGCGCAAAGCGTAGAACACAAAACACTTTCAACTGTCCCGACACCAGTTTTACTAGAAATGAAATGGGTGCACGTTGCCGCTACCTAGCGCGAGCCATGTAAAACACTCGAGAGTTTGCTCTTTCCAACAGTTCGTCGTTCAAGCACGTATTTCAGATAACGTAATGGATGCGATTTTTTTAAAAACAGGGTGATTCTTTGTGATACACCCTGTGTAATACGAGAACTTGTAAAACAAGCGTCAGCCAGCCTGGTGCTGGTTCGGTCTCGAGTGCGACAGCTCGGTTTGGTTTCTCGTCTGCTGTCATTCGCCTAAAGTCGGCAGCGGGCGGTGTGGTGGGGGCGCCGTGGTTTGTGCCGAGGCGGCTTCTAGCGGCCAGAGGAGGAGTAGGCCCGGGAAGGGAAACAGCCAACTTCTGACCCGCTGTCGGCATCAGCCGCCGTTTATCTGAGGAGTCGCGCGCAGAGTCCGCGAGGAGCGCAGGCGTGGCTGTGGTAAGGCTCACGTCCGAGTCTGCCAGGTGTATGGGGCAGACCTCGTTCTGCGGGCAGCCTGCGTATCTTTCGTGCCCGGCACCGCTTGTCATTTGCGTGACGCGACGGTGTCTCGGTAGAGCCGAGTCGTTTGTTGGACGTCGAACGTACTTGCTCATTTTGGGGCCAGGTGTGACCTGGTGTTCTCTGCAGTATGGTGGCCGCAGATGGGGCGGTCGTTTGTGAAAACTCTTAGACCCATCGACAGGTAGGGTGCTGTGTGAGCAACGAGTGCATCCGATGCACGAGCTGGTCCCCTCAACACATGCTGTGTGCCTGGGCCACTTTCTCAGCATGTTTTTGTTCTAAGGACTCACCATGAATATCATTCGATATTTAATTGTGATTTAATTATCAGTTTATGATGGTCATTTTGCTCTCTGCTCAACTGCAAACTTGTTGGATACTAACCTTACCACGAACTGTAAGGTGTGGAACTCAAATGTTTTCTTTACCTCATTGTGAACTGTTACGCACCATCACAGTTTCATGATTACTGGTGATTAGCGAGCTGATTGCTACAAATCATCTGTCTGCTGTGGTGCAGCAACCGAGTTACTGAGTATGCAGTAAAGTTGAACTTAGCTAAATTCATGAATTTCAAGTTTTCCAAACAGGCCAATGTTATTTAAAGGCTTTTAAGGAGTTTGTTATCTACACTTCAACTCACCAACCTTGAATTTTACTCGTTGCTTACTTTTTTAAGGTTCCTTGTCTTAAACACTTTTTTTATTATAGAGAGCTTTCATTATTTAACATCTGCTTGCCCACTTGTTAAAAGAAATCCTCAGAATTTCACTATCTGGATTATTTGTGTCCCATTCTGGCTGTCCTTAAGATTTTATATCTTTTTACGTCCTTTACAATGTACATTCTCTCTGTTTTACTTGTGCCGTAACTGTCCAAGGAAAAATCCGAGAATCCGTCTTCTGTGGGCCAGAATTCCATCACGGCAAAATAAAATTTCAAGTGTTCTTCTTGTTATGAAATGCCAAATTTAATAATGAGACGTTGCTCTCATTGTTCATTTTTTCGGTTGTGCTCGATGTTTTAAATATTCTCAAGGCTCACTAAATAGACTGTTTAGTTTTGTTAAATTTTTCGTGTCCTGAACGCCTACCGCCAAACCTGAAATCTTGTTCCACTGCGTACGATGGGGTAAGTCTTTAGGTATAGAGGTAAGCGTCGAGGCATCGAAATTTTTAATAGAAGTAAACAGTCTCTTTTCTAACATTTAAACGCGTAATAAAGAAATAAACCATTAACATTCGAACTACACTCTATGGTATTTCCGCGTGACGTATTTTATGGAAAGATTAGTTACAGGAACACCAGCAGTAATCGTAGTTAACGGTATGAAGATCGATATGTCACGATATGCAGTCAAAAATATAGACGGTTGCCTTACAATTTCTGACTTTGAACGTAATCATAGGTGTGTACAAAAAATATAATCAGTACATTACATAAAAAAGAAATAGTACCAATGACACTACACAATATACGCTAGAAAATATATAGGAAGTATGGACTTTCTTTACATTCTTAGCGTCAGTGTACTGTTCCTATTGTATTAAATATAGTTACTACATCTTCTGCATAGAGTTATGGTTGTATTAAATGTACTTATATTCTGTATGGAATTATGATTACATTCCGAGTCAAAAACTGTTACCCATACTGTATATCTTTCACTTCAAATCAGAACACATCGATCGGAACATCGTTCAAAAATGGTTCAAATGGCTCTGAGCACTATGGGACTTAACATCTGAGGTCATCAGTCCTCTAGAACTTAGAACTAGTTAAACCTAACCAACCTAAGGACATCACACACATCCATGCCCGAGGCAGGATTCGAACCTACAACCGTAGTGGTCGCGCGGTTCCAGACTTTAGCGCCTAGAACCGTTCGGCCACTCCGGCCGGCCGTTACATCGTTACTATGGTTACTGGTGCCGTGCGCTAAAGAGATATTTCTTACATGGAAGTCCCTATAGGGGGCCCACCTTGTGCCTGATTTTAATGTCAGCTGTATATCGCTTCATTCTTTTTGCCACTTCCCTTAATTTTTTAGCGTTATTGCTACTGTGCCCATTGTATCTAATGGCCTCCTTTCTGTATAATGATGAAGACTATGGCGTCACCGCCAGACACCACACTTGCTAGGGGGTAGCCTTTAAATCGGCCGCGGTCCGGTAGTATACGTCGGACCCGCGTGTCGCCACTATCAGTGATTGCAGACCGAGGGCCGCCACACAGCAGGTCTAGAGAGACTTCCTAGCACTCGCCCCAGTTGTACAGCCGACTTTGCTAGCGATCGTTCACTGATTTCTACGCTCTCATTTGCCGATACGATAGTTAGCATAGCCTTCAGCTACGTTATTTGCTACGACCTAGCAAGGCGCCAGTATGTGTTCTATTGATATTGTGAATCATGTACCATAAAGAGCGACGTTCTCCATTAATGGATTAAAGTTAAGTACTCCACCAGCTACGTACGTTTTTCACAATTCTAATTCCCTTGTCATGTTCCAGACCTGACGTCAGCCTGCGTGAGCTAAAACGCGTGCATTTCGGCCTCCTTTAGGAACACGGTTGGCTCTCCTGCCAACCACAACAATTACCTTCCTACTGACAACTAGTAAACCACATTTTTGTATCTTTGACGGAAAATTGCAACATAAAGATCTTCAAACCGTTACTACGATTACTGCTGGCATCCTAATAAGTAATATTTGAACAAAATACGTCACACACCAATCTCCATAGAGGGTACTTGGGTTTTAGTTCGAATGTTAATGATTTATTTCTTTACTGCGCTTCTTTCACGTGACGTTTTATCATATTTTACGCGAGACAATTTTTATAGAAGGAGAAGTTTTTCGAAATAAATACATCAAATTAGAAACTGCTAATTGGAGTAATCTATAAACCTCCAAACGTCGGTGCCATGTCCTCCTTTCAGTCTGCCCTGACCTCACTCGTGACACAGTATGAACACATAATCATTATGGGCGACACAAACATCGACTTACAGTTAAAATATTCCTCTGCAGAAAAACTAAGGCGACTGTTCCACTCCAATGATATGAGTTTAACACCGCAGGACCCAACTCATCACACGCCACACAGCCACACACTCATAGATATAATAGCAAAAAAGCGACCAGATAAAATAATCCGCGCCAATCAGACATCCGCTCCGGGACTCTCTGCTCATGACGTGATATTCTTAAATTACTCAATGCATACTACCAAAGAAAAATCTCGCCTGGTAACCTACAGAAACTCAAAAAATGTTAACCATGACGCTCTTCAAAAGGATTGCTCAGACATCCCTTGGCATGATATAAGCAATGAACCGACTTTAGACGGAAAAATTCGGCAATTATGTCGCAAAATTATTGCACTGTATGATAAACATGCTCCTCAACGCACTGTCAAGGTAAAGAGACCTCCCGCTCCGTGGCTCACCACTGCATTACGCCAGTTAATGAATAAACGTGATGCTGCACATAAGGCCTTCAAGCGTAACCAAACTCCCGAGGCGTACGAAGCTTATAGGAAACACCGAAACAGAACCAAGCAAAGCGTGAGGAATTCCAAAATCAGACACGCCCGCTCTGTCGTATGCGGCATATCAAAACCTGCTGCACTGTGGAAAAAGCTGCGCAGTTTCGGTGTAGGGAAGCGAAGATCTGACGCTGTTTATCAAGCGTCTGCAGAAGAATTAAACGATTTCTTCCTAACAGCTCTAAACTGCCACGCAACGCCAAAATACCAGCCCCAAGATATCAATCTCTCTAGAGACAAGTTTTTCCTAAAACATGTCACTACCGGCACAGTACACAAGGCAATTATGAGAATCTCTTCCGAGGCAGTAGGAAATGATGGAGTGAGCATTGGCATGATTAAGAACGTCGTAGACACTATTATTCCAGTTATCATAGACATTTTCAACCTGTCTCTTGTCAGATTAGTGGAAGCAAAGTTTAATTCAGCCTATAGCCAAGACTGACAACCCTAAGTCGCCAGGTCACTACAGGCCGATCAGCATACTACCTGCAATATCTAAAGCCGTAGAATACATCGTCCATGAACAGCTGACGTATTACCTCAAAACCCATAATATCCATGACGAATATCAGTCAGGCTTTCGAAAGCACCATAGTACAGCAACTGCATTAATCAAAGTAACTGATGACATTAAACATGCTATGGACAGACGTGAAGCTACTATCCTAACACTGCTTGACTTTAGCAAGGCTTTTGACACAGTTGACTTCGATATATTACTAATTAAAATGAAACAGCTGAATTTTCCAAACAGTGCAATACACTGGTTCGACAGCTACCTCAATAACAGAAGTCAACAAGTCATTTGTGGGTCGGAAAAGTCATCATGGAAAAACGTGCGCTCTGGAGTTCCCCAAGGCTCCGTCCTTGGTCCATTACTTTTCTCACTCTACAGTAATGATATTTCTTCAGTGATTCACTCCTGCAACTACCATCTATATGCCGACGACATCCAACTCTACATATGTGCAAGCCCCAAGAACATTGCTGACGCAGTAGCGAGTATGAACTCAGATCTTTGCTCTGTTTCTCGATGGGCACAGAACCAAGGTCTGAAACTAAACCCCAAGAAATCCCAGGTCATACTTATACCTCATCCAAAGTTAACCAGCCGGTACTTTCGCGAAACAGTCCCTCAAATACTCCTAAATGGTATCCAACTACTACACCAAAAAACAGTAAAAGACCTTGTAATAATCTTGGATGAACACCCAAACTGGGAAGAACAAACAGTCACAGCTTGCCGGAAATCGCTCTCCTCCCTACATGCAATTAAAAAATTTAGAAAATTATTTCCAACCCATGTTAAACAAAAATTAGTCCAACACTAGTCTTGCCTTATCTTTACTACTGCGATGTAGTTCAACACGGCACAAAAAGTGAAAATTCTAGATGCCTCGAGCTAGTGATGAATGCTTGCGTTAGATACGTGTGCAATATTCGGTTGTGTGATCACATCAGTCCTTCATAATCCCAGCTAGGTTGGATACGCCCACATAAGGCACGCGATCTCCACACGATGTGCTTACTTCATCGATTTCTTAGCCACTGGTGCCCCCAATACTTATCTTCTCACATTAAACACCTATCATCATTCCACAATCGTAATACCAGATCGGATACGTCTAGCATCTTGGCTGTACCTTCACATAACACAAAATCTTTCTCCGTGTCATTCTACATCTCAGCCATACGACTATGGAACGCGCTCCCCTGTGATCTGCGTCTTATCCAGAACCACTCAACATTCAAGAGGGAACTCAAAACTTACATATTAGGGACGGTATAGCCACCATTGTTGTGCCCCTCTCATCTCTTTCTTTCTCCTTTCCATCACAGCTTCTAATTATACCATTGTATTTCACTTCCTCTAACCTATCTACCTCTTATATATCTCTTTCACCCCATTCTATCGTCTTATGTCTCTGCTCGATGAGAATAACTCACAAGTTGCAAGAACATAACGAGAAAATTTCCAAGTAACAATAGGACTGACATTCACAAAAGAAAAGTATGTTTACTTTCATATGCATAGTCGTTACTATTATTATTATTATTATTATTATTATTATTATTATTCTTGATTGTTATAATTATTTTTTTATTGTTATAATTATCATTGTACTACTGTTATAATCTCAATTTTTTTCTTTAACGTCAATACTGTGTAATACGTTATATGTCCTAAATGTTCTGTAGAAACTGGAACTCGTTCAATCTGAGTATGCCTGGTTAGGTGTAAGAGAGGGTCTGAAGGCCCTAATATTGCCAGGTAAAATAAATGCATAAATAAATAAATAAATATTAGTGACAGCGGTCATTTCATACTACAGTTCTATTTTTACTGGTTTTATTCGTATTAAAGAAATACGGAGAGGTCTTCTTTCCACACCAGGATTGGAGAACATGATTCCGAAGCTAGAATTATCAGGCGATTTGGGAATTACTCTGTAATCCGTGCACATTTCCAATCGATCATGGATGGAGATGATCGGTTCAACGAGCAACGTTTGTAACCTGCAATTTTTTATTTTTTAATAGACGCCCTATTAAGAGGGTCGCTGACAGTGAAAGTAAGTGTATCTGCAGTTTTTGTAACGTAAATCCGAAATTTTACTCCTGTTTTCATAACTTTCGAAATGAGACAACTTAGGCAGTGTTAGTTTTCATACAAAATTTATTCGTGTTTAGTCCCATTTTTGCTTGTTGTTCAGGACTACAACTTGTTTTAGGCATTTTTAGTTAATGGAAATTTGGAGATGTGGGACTGTGTCTAGTAATAGTGTGAATCTGCTTTCAGGTACATGGCATGAAATGATGGGTTGTTGGAAAACTGTTATGTCCCTGTGCTTCCGAAGTGAAACGGCCTCTTTACAACAATTTACTGTTTACTTTTTGCCAGTTTGCCCTTACGTTCGTTACGTATTATGATAATACAGATTACTTTTGTGAAAAAATTAATCGTATCGAGTGTTTTTGTGAAAGCTTTTAGCGACTGCTACAATGCACAACATTCGTGGAAGCACCTCAGTGTACTATTAGATTTCTCTGTCTTGTAAAAGCAATACTTGCAACGCGTTTTTTATGACATGCCTTACACTGAGGGTTAGAAGTAGTAGCAGATTTATTCATCCATAGCTCTCCATTCACAAGGCTATAGGACATGTCAAAGTATTTACAAATTTAGACCAATTTAAAATAAGCTATTTCGTACACACATACATTTACAGACTTCTAGTTAGAGACAATCATTAGATTCTTTTTACAAATAACATATTAACTAATGTAATGCGACACTGTTCACACATATCTCACTATCAGTCACTGCACACACTACACACACATTGTTTCATAACACTTCATTCACTACACACACACACACACACACACACACACACACACACACACACACACACACACACACACACTGGTGATCTCTGGGCCATTTTCTGTACTGCAACTTCTCATTTGCTGTCCACAAAAACTGGGTCAGCATCCCTCTATAATGAGTGAGATGTTGAGCTCAAAAAGAAGAAGGGATGTTAGTACTGAGCTATGCATAGATTGGGGGTAAGTATTTCTAGGAAGGAAAAAAATTGCGAAGGTGATCATTATTATTATTATTATTTATTTATTTGTATAATTTTTTTATCAAACCCCTACATTGTTTTATCTAGTTAATCCTACAATGTACAAAATGTACTGCATAACACGTACATTTTAGCTTCCATTTTAAATAAGTGTATTTTTGCAATTTCTTTATTCTCTTCTGGTAATTTATTGTGCAGTTTTATTCATTGGTAGAAAATGCTGTTTTGAGTTTTATGTTTATTTTTTTTCTTGGTAAATGTAAGTTGAGTCTAGCTCTTGTTGTGTGGTCATGGACAGAGCAGTTCGTGCAGTAATTACCAGTGCTATTTTTGATGTGTATACTAGTAGAAGACGACCTCGGGGAAGATCAGTTTGGATTCCGTAGAAATGTTGGAACACGTGAGGCAATACTGACCCTACGACTTATCTTAGAAGCTAGATTAAGGAAGGGCAAACCTACGTTTCTAGTATTTGTAGACTTAGAGAAAGCTTTTGACAATGTTGACTGGAATACTCTGTTTCAAATTCTGAAGGTGGCAGGGGTAAAATACAGGGAGCGAAAGGCTATTTACAATTTGTACAGAAACCAGATGGCAGTTATGAGAGTCGAGGGACATGAAAGGGAGGCAGTGGTTGGGAAGCAAGTGAGACAGGGTTGTAGTCTCTCCTCGATGTTATTCAATCTGTATATTGAGCAAACAGTGAAGGAAACAAAAGAAAAATTCGGAGTAGGTATTAAAATCCATGGAGAAGAAATAAAAACTTTGAGGTTCGCTGATGACATCGTAATTCTGTCAGAGACAGCAAAGGACTTGGAAGAGCAGTTGAACGGAATGGATAGTGTCTTGAAAGGAGGATATAAGATGAACATCAACAAAAGCAAAACGAGGATAATGGAATGTAGTCGAATTAAGTCGGGTGATGCTGAGGGAATTAGATTAGGAAATGAGACACTTAAAGTAGTAAAGGAGTTTAGCTATTTGGGGAGCAAAATAACTGATGATGGTCGAAGTAGAGAGGATATAAGATGTAGACCGGCATTGGCAAGGAAAGAGTTTCTGAAGAAGAGAAATTTGTTAACATCGAGTATAAATTTAAGTGTCAGGAAGTCATTTCTGACAGTATTTATATGGAGTGTAGCCATGTATGGAAGTGAATCATGGACGATAAATTGTTTGGACAAGAAGAGAATAGAAACTTTCGAAATGTGGTGCTACAGAAGAATGTTGAAGATTAGATGGGTAGATCACATAACTAATGAGGAAGTATTGAATCGGATTGGGGAGAAGAGAAGTTTGTGGCACAACTTGACCAGAAGAAGGGATCGGTTGGTACGACATGTTCTGAGGCATCAAGGGATCACCAATTTCGTATTGGAGGGCAGCGTGGAGGGTAAAAATCGTAGAGGGAGACCAAGAGATGACTACACTAAGCAGATCCAGAAAGATGTAGGTTGCAGTAGGTACTGGGAGATGAAGAAGCTTGCACAGGATAGAGTAGCATGGAGAGCTGCATCAAACCAATCTCAGGACTGAAGACCACAACAACAAACAACATTTTTGATGTGTACAACGGACTCGTAAATGTATTCACATGGAGCAGTTAAAATCCCGTGCTTTGAACAATCTTTACAATGAGCTCGACTAGTATTTTTGATTATCATTCTTATGGCTCTTTTCTGGAGTTTGAAATTATGTTCACATTTTGTGCATTTGTTCCCCAAAAAAAGAATGCCATACCTAAGAACTGAGTGTACATATGAATAATATGTAACTAAAAGACACTGTATGTTACACACTGATGGTAGGATTCTAAGGGCATAACATGCTGATGAAATTCTGTTTGCAGGTACCTTTGTATGTTCACACCACTTCAACTTTGTGTGTTCAAACCAAATGTTGGGAACACGAAATACTATTATTTGAAAGTAGCTGGCTTGGTTAATTATTCTGCAACCGTGAAAGTCAGCTTCACCAATCTTGTTCGCACTGCCGAATCGGGCTTCGTATGTGATACAGTACACAGGCTCCATATATAACGACTACAATTACTAGTTTCCCGAATGAGGTGACCGTAACGGCGGCTAAGCAGATCACGTTCAAGACGGCTAATTCTGATCATGAAACAAAACTTACCGATGCTTCCAAAATATGGGCTCTTAAAAATAAATATGTGGCGTTAGAGTTAGAAAAAATAAAAAAATACAGTCTATCTGATGGTACTTATTTTTATCATAAATACGTTACACATTTACATAAGTCTGTACAGACAGAGGCTAGGAGGAGAACAGAGAAGGAAGCAACAAGAGGAGGAAGAAAGATGTAAGAAGAAAAAAAAAAAACTGACAAAGATGTTTTCTTTGCACAGCGTTTAACACAGAGTCATTATTATTTCAAGTTTATGTATTATGCGAGTGTCCGCCCCCCTTCATAAAAGAAAATGTGGTGTTCTAGAACACTATTACAACAGTTCGTGTAAAACATTTCACAAAAAAGTCATTGTCTCTCTTCATGCTTCAAAACAAAAGTAATAAATGACGGTAAATGACGACAGCCAAAACAGTTGCAGGATAAAGATTTATTAAAATTCTTGACCAAGGTTTCGGTATATATAAATACACCTTCATCAGAAGTAAAATATCTAAAATTACATCCTGCAATGGAGATTAATAAAACAATTGTGCCAAAGGCGAAGTACTGATGCTAAACTGTGTTCGCATCGACCCTGTGTTATTAATCATGTTGTATAAATGGAGATGATGTCTTAACTACTGACGACGCCTTTGGCACGATTGTCTTATTAATCTTCATTGCAGGATGTAATTTTAGATATTTTACTTCTGATGACGCTATATTTATATATACCGAAACATTGGTCAAGAATTTTAATAAATCTTTATCCTCTAACTGTTTTGGCTGTCATCATTTACCGTGTAGAATTTCAACAGTTGCTGTTTCAGCCATGTTTACAATCTGGAGAAAGTAATAAAGTGATGTTTTTAGGCAGAATCCATTGGTACTCAAAGGCTTAATGGGCCTCTAAAAGTCAATAGTCTCACTACGTGCACTACACATAGTCGGTGAAATGGCCACCTGTTTTTTGGAGGGTTAGATGCACCAACAGAGCTTGTCGCTTGTCATTAACGCGGGACACGCATTCGACCCGGGTTGCTCAATCTGCCTGTGTCGTAAGAAAGGGTTCTGCCTGATACACTTTACGGGTAACGCGGTCTGACACCTTTGTCAGGCAGAGGAGTGTATACTTACGGGTCTCCCACGTCAGAGCGGTACTGTTGCATAGAATCTTTGTTGACGTGGAGATAGGTGAGATGGAGCCTCACGTCACTGAGGCACGTGCCTGGGACTGGATGGGTTGTGGGGAGGGGTGAGACGGTGTGACGTGAGGTCCCGGAGACTGGAGAGGCGGCATCGGCGCCAGCGGCAAACAGCCGCGGTGATGGGGCAGCAAGTGGGGATTTCCCCGGGGGCAGGCTTAAACGGCCGTAAAGCAGCGGCCCGGGGCTCCCGTGTTTACTGCCGGACGGGCTGGTCCGCACGGCAGAAGAACACGTTTTACGGCCACAGTGGCTGGACGCTGCTGCCCGCCACTTCTCACTCTCCAGGTTGTTGGGAGCGCGCTGGCCTGGAGCTCTGGAGACGCGTTCGTCAGTTCGGAGTAGAGGCGGGTAGTTCGCGAACGATCGGGTACAAAGGAACGGTTCACCAAGATGAACGAAAGGACCGAGGAACGAATTCCAAGGAACCATCGGTTCATAGTTCAGTTCAGTCGCTGCTGCCTACTTATAGTTCCCAGGAACGAGGAATGATCGGTTCATAGTTCAGTTCGGTAGGGGCTGTCTACTTATTGTTCCAGGGAACGAGGAACGATCGTTTCATAGTTCACTAGTTCAGTTCGTTAGCGGCGGTCACTTCGGCAGTTCTCGTTCCAGCCTCGGTCTCCCTCGGCCGCACGACCACCTGTCTCAGTCCCACTGCCAACTGCTCCCAGTTAGTTCAGTATCCAGTTGCTCGTTTCGTTCACTGCGCTCGTCTATTTTACATGTGTTCCAAACTGTTTTTGGTTCTGGATATTCAGCGTCCATGACAGGTAATCAAAAAGTAACTTATAGTTTCGTAAAATACATAAAAATTACGTTGCATGTAATAGGTTCGTCTTTTCAGGTAACAAAAGGGCATATCAACTCACTTCATTACGATTACTGTTTACAACGTAGCACAGCTATGTAGTGGAAGTCGAAATGAAGAATTTCATACACAACACTTGTGGTCTATTAAGTTGGGAAACAGCCACCAACAGGTTTACAAGACTACATGAACTATAGCCCATACGCGTCGCGTGAGATGTTGATGTTCTCTTCTCCAGCTCTCTACACATCGTCATCGATTGTTTCGCAATTGTTCCTTGCATTAGCTTGTAATTTCTGCACTGTCTAATTATTACATGTTTGTCTGTTATCTGCTCGTAAAGGGGAACACATCGTCCGTAATTGGAGCAGTCTGTACTCGGGGCCGGTTTTCCGTGCGCCACTCTATTTTATTTCCCTGCGATCAGCCACACAAGTCTACAGTTGGCTAAACGAGAGGTTCTGCACAATCACAGAAATTACTTCTAAAAGTGTGTAAGAATTCCGTAATGAGTAAAGACTCTATATTCCCGGGGGGAGACAAGTGCCCCCTCTTCGTGCTCTCCATCCTTCAGTCACCTACACAACTAGTTTTCAGTTTTTCATAAGAACCATATACCAAGCACAAATGAACTATGAACGAGTAAAAATGAACGGTTCTCAAAAAAGAACGATCAGCAGTGAACTAGTTCCCAAGGATGAACGAGTTTGGCCCTCTCTAGTTCGGAGTTGCTGCGCACCAGATTACGCAGCGACTGCTCGACAGGCCACAGATGACGGGGGAGAATGGCGGCTCCAGAGATGGAGTGAGCGAACACACGCGCAACTGTCGTGCAGCTGACTGCCCAAATGAACCGAGGGGCCACCAGCGTTTTCTCCTCAGCAATCGTTCAGGGAACGTTCCTGGGTGCGGGCCTCTGCCGGAGGCGCCTGTTTCACGCACCCACGCCGACTGGTGCTCGTTGCCGACGAAAGCTCGAATTTTCACTCCAAAACCGCAACTCGGTGTCCACTGAATGGCGACAGGGGGTCCTATATATATACATGAATGGTGTTTCACGCTCCATCAGACGAATTTTCGTTGACAAGTAAAGCGTGAAACGTCAGAGGGCAACAATCGTCGCAAGGGTCTTGGTCAGAGGAGTGACGTTATGGTCTAGGGAACATTTTCGTGGCATTTTTCTGAATGATCTCGTCATTTTCGATGGCAGAATAGATCAATAGAGGTACGCATGTATTCCTGGCGACCATATCCACCCGTGACGGCAGAATGGATCAACACAAGTATGCATGTATTGTTGGGGACCATGTCCACGCCTGCATGCAGTTTGTTTCTCCAAGACATGGTGCCCTCTACCATCAGGACAATGCAATGTGTCACACAGCTCGCATTCTGCGTGTGTGGTTCAATGCTCTCGGGAGTCTTGGGAATTATTCTGATGATATTTTTTTTCAAAAGTCGAAAGCTATATCGCCAGCGTTATACATTCTATACACCAAAGTGAATAGTTGTTTTGTTGTCACATCCGTGAATCATTTTATAAATTGAGATGGAATGTGTCTGTTATCGCTTCTGTCTTATTTGATCTTAACTCTTCCAAAGGTCATTACGCTCTGATTCTAAAACTGTATCCCCTATCACTTCTATATCGACCTCTTGTTTGTTCTTCAATCACGTCATCAAAGGCGTCCCCCCCCCCCCCCAAAGTGACCTTCAATGTAGTCTTCCCGGTTATGCGGCACGAATTCCACATTTACTGCGAGACGACCGCCCTATGGTGTTGCTTGAAAATTCACATTGTCATGTAGCAAAGAATTTCAAGCTGTTATTACAATGGCCTTGGGAGGTCTTGGCGGGCCCAGGCGAGGCGGAAAGCTTTTTGTCGTGCAGTCATCAAGGGCACACGAGTGGGCCCGTGTCGGTGATGTTTCGTTGAATGATTCGTACGGTGACACTTGTTGAGGGTCCAGCACTGAAATCCTCAGCAATTTTGCGGAAGCGTTGCACTTCTGTCACGTTGAACTATTCTCTTCAGTCCCCGTTGGCCCCGTACTTGCAGGATCTTTCTCCGGCCGCAGCGATGTCGGGACTGATATTCACGGTACACTCTAAGATGCTGTGTCCCATCGCTCGTGCGCCGACTATAACACAACTCTTGTACCAGACACTTGTTGCCTTCTACATCTACATCTACATGACTACTCTGCAATTCACATTTATGTGCTTGGCAGAGGGTTCATCGAACCACAATCACGCTCTCTCTCTACCATTCCACTCCCGAACAGCGCGCGGGAAAAACGAATACCTAAACCTTTCTGTTCGAGCTCTGATTTCTCTTATTTTATTTTGATGATCATTCCTACCTATGTAGGTTGGGCTCGACAAAATATTTTCGCATTCGGAAGAGAAAGTTGGTGACTGAAATTTCGTAAATAATAAATCTAGGCGCGACGAGAAACATGTTTGCTTTAATGACTTCCATCCCATCTCGCATATCATATCTGCCACACTCTCTCCCCTATTACGTGATAATACAAACCGAACTGCCCTTTTTTGCACCCTTTCGATGTTCTCCGTATATCCCACCTGGTAAGGAAGCCATACCGCGCAGCAATATTCTAACAGAGGACGAACGAGTGTAGTGTAAGCTGTCTCTTTAGTGGACTTGTTGCATCTTCCAAGTGTCCTGCCAATGAAACGCAACCTTTGGCTCGCCTTCCCCACAATATTATCTATGTGGTCCATCCAACTGAAGTTGTTCGTGATTTTAACACCCAGGTACTTAGTTGAATTGACAGCCTTGAGAATTGTACTATTTATCGAGTAATCGAATTCCAACGGATTTCTTTTGGAACTCATGTGGATCATCTCACACTTTTCGTTATTTAGCGTCAACTGCCACCTGACACACCATACAGCAATCTTTTCTAAATCGCTTTGCAGCTGATACTAGTCTTCAGATAACCTTACTAGACGGTAAATTACAGCATAATGTGCGAACAACCTAAGAGAACTGCTTAAATTGTCACTCAGGTCATTTATATAGACCAGAAGCAGCAGAGGTCCCAGGACGCTTCCCTGGGGAAGACCTGATATCACTTCAGTTTTACTCGATGATTTGCCGACTGTTGCTACGAACTGCGGCCTTCCTGACAGGAAATCACGAATCCAGTCGCACAACTGAGACGATACTCCATAGGCCCGCAGCTTGATCAGAGGTCGCTTCTGAGGAACGGTGTCAAAAGCTTTCCGGAAATCTAGAAATACGGAATCAACTTGAGATCCCATGTCGATAGAGGCCATTACTTCGTGCGAATGAAGAGCTAGCTGCGTTGCAGAAGAGCGATGTTTTCTGAAACGATGCTGATTACGTATCAATAGATCGTTCCCTTAGAGGTAATTCATAATGTTTGAATACAGTGTATGCTCCAGAACCCTACTGCAAACCGTCGTCAATGATATAGGTCTGTAGTGCGATGGATTACTCCTACTACCCTTCTTAAACACTGGTGCGACCTGCGCAATTTTCCAATCTGTAGGTACAGATCTATCGGTCAGCGAGCGGTTGTATATGATTGCTAAGTAGGGAGCTATTGTATCAGCTTAATCTGAAAGGAACCTAATCGGTATACAATCTGGACCTGAAGAGTTGCTCGTATCAAGCGATTTGAGATGCTTCGCAACCCATAAGGAATCTACTTCTAAGAAACTCATGCTAGCAGCTGTGTTTCAAATTCTGGAATATTCCATTCGTCTTCCCTGGTGAAGGAATTTCGGAAAACTGCGTTCAATAACTCCGCTTTAGCGGCACAGTCGTCGATAACAGTACCATCGGCACTGCGCAGCGAAGGTATTGACTGCGTCTTGCCGCTTGTGTACTTTACATACGACCAGAATTTCTTCGATTTTCTACCAAATTTTGAGACAATGTTTCGTTGTGGAACCTGTTACAGGCATCTCGCATTGAAGTCCGTGCCAAATTTCGCGCGTCTGTAAATTTTAGCCAGTCTTCGGGATTTCGCGTTCTTCTGAACTTTGCCTGCTTTTTCCGTTGTCTCTGCAACAGCGTTCGGACCTGTTTTGTGTACCACGGAGGATCAGTTCCATCTCTTACCAGTTTATGAGTATGAATCTCTCAAGTGCTGTTGCTACTATATCTTTGAATTTGAGCCATATCTCGTCTACATTTACATAGTCATTTCGGAAGGAATGAAGATTGTCTCTTTTGAAGGCTTCTAGTGACACTTTATCCACTTTTTTAAATAAAATTATTTTGCGTTTGTTTCTGGTGGATTAGGAATAAACGGTATTGAGCCTAGCTGCAACGACCTTGTGATCACTAATCCCTGTATCAGTCATGATGCTCTCTATTTGCTCTGCATTGTTTGTGGCTAAGAGGTCAAGTGTGTTTTCGCCTTGCGTAGGCGTTGCCGACCGCAGCCCCGCTTTCTGCCTGTTTACATATCTCTGTGTTTGAATACGCATGCCCATACCAGTTTCCTTGGAGCTTCAGTGTATTTTCTCCCAGCACCGGGCTTCGAGCAGCCTGCTCGCGGGTGGAGCGCCGCCACACCGAGGTGTCCGCTGCGCAGGAACTCTTCCAGACTGGACAGCAAGCGGCCGGCCGGACCTCCCAGGCAGAGTCTCTCCAGCAGCACGGGGGCACGTGTCGGCCGCCGCCTGATGCCGGGTGGATTCGAGGGCCCGTTGCCCGTCACTCGGCCACTCGGGTGGGCGCCACTTGAGATGAGGCAGCGCGGGAGACAGGACGACGCAACACCTCCGACAGGCGCCAGGAACTCCTCCACTCGGCCGTGCCGCGTCTACACAGAGCTATGCAACCACCGCGGCATTCTACGGCGTATACGCGTTGCAACACTGTGTCCGCAGACTTAGATATTTTTGTTTTCGCCATTCCCTTCTCTGTTCCCTACGCTGGCTGTGCGTGAACGCGATCAGACAAGCGTCCGGTAGCTTCTGTTGGTAGTTCACGTAACTAGTTGACATACGTAAAACTTCAGTCTTTGCAGGTTACGGTTTTCAGGTTATCATTATAGCGTGGTAGTACTGTAGCAAATACGTCTGAAAATGCGAACCACCTAAATCTGCGAAGTTATATGGAAGCTCGAAATTTAGTGCCAACTCTAATGCGAGATGGTTTTAATAGTTCCCACAACGAAACTCTGTCTTCTCGTCTTAAGTGTAGTGCAAAAGCGGCAAGACGCAATGAACATCGTCAGTGCTCGATAACGAAGGTGATGTCACTGACGACACTGTCACTAAAGCAGAGTTACTAAACACAGTTTTCCGAAATTCCTCCACCAAACTAAGTGACTTTGAAGTAGTTATCTTCGGTGTAGTGAAGAAGCTGAGATTACATAATAATTGGAGGGCCTCCAGATCAGATTCAACACCCGTCAGGTTCCTTATAGAGTATGCTGATACAATAGCTCCACACTCAGCAATCATTTACAACCGCTCTCTCGTTGAAAGATCCCTACCTAAAAAGCGGAAAGTCGCACCAATACCGAAGAAAGTAAACAGGAGATACCATCTCAATTACAAACCCATATCGCTGAAGTCTGTTTTTAGTAGGATTTTGGAACAACATTATGAATTACCTTGAAAAAGAACCATTTATTGACAAACAGCCAAATCGGATTCAGAAATTATCCTTTTTCTCACGAACTAATGAGCACTATCGACTGGGAATGTCAAACTGATTCCATATTTTACGATTTCCAGAAGGCTTTTGACGCCGTACCTCACAAGCGGCTTGTAATAAAATTGCGTGCTCATGGATTATCGTCTAAGTTGTGCAATTGGATTCGTGATTTCCTGTCAGAAAGGTCACATTTCGTAGTAACTGTCGGAGATTGGGTTGGGTTGATTGGGGAAGGAGACTAGACAGCTAGGTCATCGGTCTCATTGGTTTAGGGAAGGACGGGGAAGAAAGTCGGCCGTGCCCTTCTAAAGGAACCATCCAGGCATTTGCCTGGAGCGATTTAGGCAAATCACGGAAAACCTAAATCAGGATGGCCGGACGCGGGATTGAACCGTCGTCCTCCCGAATGCGAGTCCAGTGTCTAACCACTGCGCCACCTCGCTCGGTAACTGTGGGAGAACCATCGATTAAAACATAAGTGATGTCTTGCGTTCCCCAAGAAAGTATTATAGTGCCTCTGCCTTTCCTTGTGTGTATAAGCGATTTAGGAGAGAATCTGAGAAGCCTCTTCGTTTGTTTTAAGATGATCCTGTCATTTACCATCTAGTAAAGTCATCAGAGGATCAAAAATAATTCCTGAACGATGGAGAAAAGATATCTGTACTGTGCGAAAAGTGGCAATTTACTCTACATACCGAAAACTGGGAAGTAATCCAAATGAATCGGCTAAATTTCTGTTACAGGATAAAACACGCGGATCTAAAGGCTGTCAGTTCGATTAAATACTTATGACTTGCAATTACGATTACTTGCAGATAACTTAGAGAATGCAAAGTGTCTAATAAAGAGACTGCCTACATTACCCTTGTCCGCCCATTCTGGAATACTGCTGCATGGTGTCCGAACCGCATCAGATAAGGAAGACATCGAAAAGTTCGAAGAAGGCTCCTCGTTCTGTATTATCGCGAAGCAGGAGACAGAGTGCAATGGTTACGATGACGCGATAAAAACGAAGGCGTTTTTCGCTGCGACAGGATCTCCTCATGAAATTTCAATTACCATCTTTCTGCTCACAGTGTGAAAATGATTTGTTGGCGGCCACCTACATGGGGAGGAATGATAGTAGGACAGCTCAGAACTCGCACGACAAGATTTAAGTGTTCGTTTTCCCCGCGCGCTATTCGAGAGTGGAACAGTAAAGAAGTATCCTGAAGGTGATTCGATGAACCCTCTGTCAGGGACTTGAGTGTGAATTGCAGAGTAATGATGTAGCTGTAGATGAAAACACGTGCAGAAACATAGTTTACGGTTAAGGGGTAGGGGTTACGGTGGGGGAGGGGGGGGGGGGGGGGGGAAAGAATCTTGGTTGCTCGGTTCCCATTTGAGCTAGGAACAGGGGTAAAAAGGTTTTGTTTTAACCTGGACTAGCGGTCATTACCATAGCCATTAGAGCATCTGGCTGTAGCTATGTTACGGAGCATTAAGGAATGTTTGGACGACAAACAGGATCTGGTGCCCATGCAAATTTTGCTACCGAGTAATTCCTTTTTCGAATGGTTTTAATTGGTCTGAAATTAATGGGCAGGTAAAGGCTCCATTTTTAAGGGCACAGTTTGGATTTTAGATGCGAAAACAACCATCCTTAAGTAACTCCGGACAGAAGAGAGGCTGATGGTTCAAATTTTGCCCACCGGCGTTTCGGATCTTGGTCTAAGGTAAGTTCTAACCGTTAGAAAAAATCTTACTTCGATTGGATTTTACGTCGAAAAAGAGAAAAAAAAACGTCGGAGGGTTCTGAAGCACGCCACTTCTGTATACTTTCAACTTGTACGAAGCGGATCAAATTTTTCACGAAGATACATAAATGGAAAAAATTTAAACGAAATCTTTATATGGAATAATCTTTATACATTGTCGGGATACTATGGTCTAAAGTCCAACTGAATGTAGGAAGTAAAATTCGACTTACGTGAATGGAATGCGAGGAAACCGTTTAAACTGTATCACAAAAATAAAAGATTAATTGTTACGATAAAATTGGAAACTCACTATCAAAAATCTAATTTCATTCGGAATTCACTTGCAAGAAACCCACTTTTTTGTCTTTTGTTCTACGCGCCACTTGTATGTTTCTAACTTGTGCGAATCCATTCAGATATTGTAAGAAAGTATACAAATAAAAGTAATTAATAGTTGTCGTGCTGTTTTGTGATAGCTTTTCCGCTGCCAAAATATAAACAACATGGTTCAAAAGGCACTAATAAGAGCAATACCGGATGAGTCCTTTCCAGAGGCAACAAAAATCTACATCGGTTGCCAAGCTATGGCGGTCGAACGTCAAAACTACGGTAGAGTAAATGTTGGAAACTAGAATGAAATATGTTCCTATCGTAGTACAAAAAAAGGCGAGGATGTCCTGGGCACAGTTATAGATATAAAAGAAGGAAAATAGTTGTTCGAATTATCTGGAAACTTGAGAGACGTTCGAACCAAAACATCTTGACATATCCGCTCGTTTTTACGAGTAAACCGTAAACCGTACTTCACCAGCGCAGTGAGCTCTCTTAGATGCACCCCCCCCCCCCCCCCCCTCCTCCCGTGTTACTGATACATGCATGGTAAGGGGTGTAAGAACGAACAGAGACAAACTTAACCGATTCTGGAAAGAGCGATGCACCTGCAATAAGAAATATCCGAACGGTATGGGTGAATATGTAACAGGAAGTATCGCAGAGTGGGGATGCTCGCATCATAAAATTTAATGACACATTGTTTCATCTTCCACGGCATGACAAATACCATGTTGTTTAACATGATAGCGTGTTATACGATATGACGTCATGTATCAGGTTCTATTGGCACGAGGCACTGTTGAGCCAAACCATTATAACCACCTGCTTAGTACGATGGTCTGTCTCTGGAATGAAATACATCTCTGATTCTGCGTATCGGGGATCCTGCAGATTGTTCGTAGGTTTGTGGCGGTTGTGTGGCGTTATACACTCCTGGAAATGGAAAAAAGAACACATTGACACCGGTGTGTCAGACCCACCATACTTGCTCCGGACGCTGCGAGAGGGCTGTACAAGCAATGATCAGACGCACGGCACAGCGGACACACCAGGAACCGCGGTGTTGGCTGTCGAATGGCTCTAGCTGCGCAGCGTTTGTGCACCGCCGCCGTCAGTGTCAGCCAGTTTGCCGTGGCATACGGAGCTCCATCGCAGTCTTTAACACTGGTAGCATGCCGCGACAGCGTGGACGTGAACCGTATGCGCATTGACGGACTTTGAGCGGGGGCGTATAGTGGGCATCAAGGAGGCCGGGTGGACGTACCGCCGCATTGCTCAACACGTGGGGCGTGAGGTCTCCACAGTACATCGATGTTGTCGCCAGTGGTCGGCGGAAGGTGCACGTGCCCATCGACCTGGGACCGGACCGCAGCGACGCACGGATGCACGCCAAGACCGTAGGATCCTACGCAGTGCCGTAGGGGACCGCACCGCCACTTCCCAGCAAATTAGGGACACTGTTGCTCCTGGGGTATCAGCGAGGACCATTCGCAACCGTCTCCATGAAGCTGGGCTACGGTCCCGCACACCGTTAGGCCGTCTTCCGCTCACGCCCCAACATCGTACAGCCCGCCTCCAGTGGTGTCGCGACAGGCGTGAATGGAGAGACGAATGGAGACGTGTCGTCTTCAGCGATGAGAGTCGCTTCTGCCTTGGTGCCAATGATGGTCGTATGCGTGTTTGGCGCCGTGCAGGTGAGCGCCACAATCAGGACTGCATACGACCGAGGCACACAGGGCCAACACCCGGCATCATGGTGTGGGGAGCGATCTCCTACACTGGCCGTACACCTCTGGTGATCGTCGAGGGGACACTGAATAGTGCACGGTACATCCAAACCGTCATCGAACCCATCGTTCTACCATTCCTAGACCTGCAAGGGAACTTGCTGTTCCAACAGGACAATGCACGTCCGCATGTATCCCGTTCCACCCAACGTGCTCTAGAAGGTGTAAGTCAACTACCCTGGCCAGCAAGATCTCCGGATCTGTCCCCCATTGAGCATGTTTGGGACTGGATGAAGCGTCGTCTCACGCGGTCTGCACGTCCAGCACGAACGCTGGTCCAACTGAGGCGCCAGGTGGAAATGGCATGGCAAGCCGTTCCACAGGACTACATCCAGCATCTCTACGATCGTCTCCATGGGAGAATAGCAGCCTGCATTGCTGCGAAAGGTGGATATACACTGTACTAGTGCCGACATTGTGCATGCTCTGTTGCCTTTGTCTATGTGCCTGTGGTTCTGTCAGTGTGATCATGTGATGTATCTGACCCCAGGAATGTGTCAATAAAGTTTCCCCTTCCTGGGACAATGAATTCACGGTGATCTTATTTCAATTTCATGGAGTGTATCTCTACGCAGATGTTATGTTCAAATGGTTCAAATGGCTCTGAGCACTATGAGACTCAACTGCTGTGGTCATTAGTCCTCTAGAACTTAGAACTACTTAAACGTAACTAACCTAAGGACATCACACACATCCATGCCCGAGGCCGGATTCGAACCTGCGAGCGTAGCAGTCGCACGGTTCCGGACTGCGCGCCTAGAACCGAGAGACCACCGCGGCCGGCCAGAGGTTATGTAATTCGGGTAAATAACTGGCCGATTTGGGTACGCGGTGATGGCGCCCTACAGCGACTCAGATGGGTTCCATAGGATTTACATAAGCCGGATTAGGTGGCATAGATGTCAACTTCAGTTCGCTACAATACTCCTCAAACTACTGTAGCACGGTTCTGGCTCCGAGACGCAGGGGAATACCTCAAGCATGAAGGGATGCAGGTGGTTCCCAGCTGTCAGCGTGCCTTCAATTGCTACCATAGATCCCACGCAAGCTCAGGAGAACGTCTCCCGTATCATAATACTGTTCGCAGGCGGCGTTTGTGGAGACGACCAGAGACCTAGTGTAGCAAAAATGTTGTTCACCCTAAGACCCGACCTGTTTGTATTGATCGACGGTCGAACCCCGACGGTCCCGTGCCCACTGCAGTCGTAGCTGACGACGTCGTTGGGCCAACACGTGAAGACGTAGACGTGGTCTGCTGCACAGCTACATGTTTAACGACGTACGATGAACGGTGTTCTGCGAAACGGTTGGGCGTGCACCAGCGTTGTGCTCCTTCGGCATCTATCCTACTTCGGACATCAAACAAGGCTCCGATCCTCACGTTCAGTGAAGCGTCGTGGACGTCGAGCCATTTAGCGCCCAGTGGTAGTTTCACTGTCCTTCTACCTCTTTCCATAGATGCTCACGACAGTAGCACGTGAACATTCGACCAGCTTTGCCGTTTTCGTGATTACTCGTTCAAAGTCTCTGCGTAATAATAATCTGTCCTTTGACAAAGTAGCTTCTCTCGGTGCATTTCCCCATTTGCACCCCATATCTTCGCTAGGGTGATCCCCCGTCCGTGTTTGATCCCCTTAAATACTTCTGTTACTACATCACGTGCCCGCAAAGCCACCAGGCGGCATTCAAAGTCATGGTTGGCAGTGGTCGTAATGTTTTGGTTTACCAGTGTGTTAGAGGATATAGGTACTAATACCAACAGCTAAAAAACCGTGAATATGTCAAGATGTTTTGATTTAAAAGTCTTTTAAGCTCCTGGAAAAATCCAAAAGCTGGTTCGCTCCTTTTACGTCCCTAAGTCTGCTTTTTTTATGCTATGACTGGAGCATTTTTAATGCTGTTGTTTTTTAATGTTTATACATATAGAATCTTTTGTCATGGAAATATTTTAAAGTGATGCAAGAATTTCTACTGAAATTTTTTGTAACCAACACTTATTTGGCTTGTAGTCATCGAGGAACATCGATATTTAGAAACGTAGGTTGGGTTGTTTGGGGGAAGAGACCAAACAGATAGGTCATCGGTCTCATCGCATTAGGGAAGGACCGAGAAGCAAGTCGACCGTGCCCTTTCAAAGTAACCGTCACGGCATTTGCCTCGCGCGATTTAGGGAAATAACGGAAAACCTACATCAGGATGGCCGGACGCTGGACTGAACCGTCGTCCTCCCGAATGGGAGTCCAGTGTGCTAACCCCTGCCCCACCTTGCTCGGTGCTTGTAGTCAGTAGGGACTTGTTGCATTTTGGGAGAACTGTTTGTTGCGTCACGGATGCAGCGTGAGGGGAATGCTGCCAGCGGTGAATGCGAGCCGGCGGGTGTGACAGCGCGCTGCAGCGTACTGGAAAACGAGCAGTATTAAGAGAACGATGTCGGTGGAGAATCCGAGCATAGTGCTACTGGAAGGGACGCAGCGCGATTACCGAAGTGTGGAGTTGTTCAATGGCGGATTTGCAGATGCTGGAAACATCTTTCTACGTGTCTACAGCCACGGCAACGTGCTCAACAACTGCTATTCCTCAGGTAGGCGCCACTCAGAATCAGTAACTTCATGACAAGTTATACACTAGCTGAGACTACAATACTGTAATGTACGTTAACTATGTTTTTTTCTGTGGTAGATTTTATCGCGAACTACAATCTGTTCCTCTGTTTTGAATTATAATGATGAGTCATTGTTATTTCTATTACTGATAGTCTATAGAATCAGGCAAAAGCCTACTTAGATTGCTGCTGAATTAAAATCAGATACTGAAGTACGTTACATTGCAAATTGTGTATTGAAAGTAACATGTTTTTGGCGCTACTTACCACTTACATAGACGGAATAGTTATGATCACCCACAATGAATGCCATGTGACTGATGGCTTATGAGTGCCGTGTGATTTTTCGGACACGAATGTAAAACTGAACCTGATTCTGCTCTCTCGGTTTCGTACCTTGTTTGACGTGCTGTAATAATGCTGCACTGCGGATGGATCGGCGCTGTGCATCGAAGCTGTAAACAGTCGCACTCGCATCAATTTTATGAAGAGTGCTTTACCAAATTTGTGCGTACTTCGTTGTTGTGTCTTTGTGTACAACATTGTAGAGGAGGTAATTTTATACGATTTTTTTGTCATGTTGTTTGCGTTCACTTTTCAATAGTTTAGTGATTATGTAAATCAAATGTATTTCGCTGCATTGCAGTAACAGTAATTTTTGACACCCAAAGACAGTTGAAACGGCTCCCGATATTTAATTTTGAGGCGTGGTGTGCTGCTTTGAAACGGTCATCCTTTAATACGCTAACTGAACGTTTCGATAGAAAGGTCTCGCAATTGCCAGAGCAGTGCACCTTACTACTTGCACACTGTGTTGTTTTAATGGCCTACTACAGGTGTACAAAGTTCGAAGTAAGTCCGTGTCTCAGCGTCGTGGCCACCCCTTGTGAGTACACGGAATGAAATTGCGCTGCAGCGTCATACATTCAGCCATCGAACGCCAATGTTTACAATTTTCCATTCTTCGTCCATACCAGTGTGAATATCAATTAGTGAACAATCAGTATAATTCCTTAGTGGTACGTCTTTTTTTTTCTGAGTGTGTATTAAGCCTCTATTACGAGGCTGGCTAGAGGCGAAAATTTCAGAAGTGTACCTCACCAACGTGGCAGGCGCGATAGGCGACCAGATAACGAGAATCAAAGCTCTCCCAACCGCAGCAGACACTACTACCAGGTTCCTACGGTGGCAACAGTAGTCCAGCCCTCACCATGACTCAAGGCATTAGAGAGGCTGACCTTGAGCCCCACGATTTAAAAACACACTGACCTTGACAGAGGCGAGCAGCGATTCTTGTTTGTGGTAAAGACTCTCCCCTAAAAATGAGAATATGAAAGGGAAAACCGTAACAACAAAGCCCGTGATTTGCTTAGCAGTAATAGAAGTGTATATGATCGTGCCTGGAAACTTTTCCCTACAACTGGTGCTCACAAGCGAGAAGGCCCCTGAACAACAGGTAGCTGACTGACAGACAACAGGAAACGCACGCAGCTGCCTGCCTGTATAGGGGTGGGGGTGAAACAATCGCTCGCCCTGTGGACTCATCGCCGGCCAGTCCTATTCATCATCATACACGGCGGCCCGCGGCTGTTGACCTCCTGTAGCGTGGCGGAAGCTCGTTAACACGGAGTGCTTCCCCCACCCCATCACAATGAGTGGCGCCGTCTCCAGAGGAAACAAGGCAAGAGCGGTCGTGCGTAATACACAGCCACTCTTTCTCTCGTTAGCTTTCACTACACGCTACCGCACAAACAGTAGTGTCACACCACTGCCAATTTCGAGGTTAAGAGGTAAGAGGGCACAACAGTATGTTATACACCTACATAGATACTCCGTAAGCAACCTTACGGTCCTAGGTAGAGGGTTCCCTGTATCACTGCTAGTGATCTATTTTTCTGCTTCACTCGCCGACTGAGCGAGGCAGTAACGACTGTCTATATGCCTCGGTACGGGCTCTGATTAATTTCTCGTTTCTTATTTTTATGGAATTCCGGAGGCTGCAGTACTGGTCAAGTACGGGAATTATCGCACAATCAGCTTAACAGCTACTGCAGCCAAGTTGCTGACAAGAGTAATGTACAGAAGAAAATTGAGCACGTGACAGGTGATGGTATGTTTGCCTTTAGAAAAGGTAAAGGCTCCGGAGAGGCAATTCTGACGTTGCGGTTGACAGCGCAAGCAAGACTAAAGAAAAATAAAAGCACGTGCATCGGCCTGGAAAAAGCGTTCCACAATGTAAGCTGTTCGAAATTCTGAGGAAAACAGGGATAACCTATGGGGAGAGGTAGGTAGTATACAGGAAGAGGAGGAGGGGATTAGTGTTTAACGTCCCGTCGACAACGAGGTCATTAGAGACGGAGCGCAAGCTTGGTTGAGGGAAGGATGGGGAAGGAAATCGGCCGTGCCCTTTCAAAGGAACCATCCCGGAATTTGACTGAAGCGATTCAGGGAAATTACGGAAAACCTAAATCAAGATGGCCGGAGACGGGATTGAACCGTCGTCCTCCCGAATGCGAGTCCAGTGTGCAAACCACTGCGCCACCTCGCTCGGTAGGAGTATACAACATGCAGAAGAGGCAAGTGGGAATAATAAGAGTGGACGACCAAGAACGAAGTGCTCGGATTAAAAAGGGTGTAAGACAAGGATGTAGTCTTTCGCCCATGCTGTTCAACGTATACATCGAAGAACCAATGATGGAAACAAGGGAAAGATTGAAGAGTGGAACTGAAATTCAACGTCAAAGGATATCAATGACAAAATTCGCTGATGACATTGCTATCCTGAGTGAAAGTGACGAAGAATTACATGATGTGCTGAATGGAATGAACAGTCTAATGATTACAGAATATGGACTGAGGGTCAATCGAAGAAAAACGAAAGTAATGGAAAGTAGCAGAAATAAGAACAGCGAGAAACTTAACACCAGGATTGATGGTTACAAAGTATATGATGTTAATGAATTCTGATACCTAGGCAGTAAAATAGCCAATAACGGACGGAACAAGGTCATCAAAGGCAGACTATGGAATGAAATGGACTACTGTTTCGATATTTCTTGGGTAGCGCATGGACCTTCCCCTATCCAGTGATATGCGCTACGTCTTGTAGATATTTCTCGGCAACAAACAACTGAAATCTGTTCCTTCTTTTTGAATCACCCCGTATAACTAAACAGTTCACGGTTATTCCATTAACTTCCAGGATTCCAGCCCGGATAACATCAACTTCTTGACACGATAGTGCGGCTGACAACCATTCAGTCATCTTCAGGTGAGTGTTGAACTCTGAAGATTGCTGGTTCACATCGCTACCTTTGTACCAAAAATTGGAGTGAAGGCGCATGACCAAAGGCAGCCCCTGTATGAGCGACCTCTGTGGAGTTTCGCTCCCTCTTCCAGTGTTGCTCCAGCAGTGGTGTGAAGGCGCATGCGTGATGTGATACTACATACGCGCTCTCTGTCATAATGCGCAGTCGCGCACTTAAATTTCAATTGTCAAAATTAATAATATCAACTGTTGCTAGGCGTGTCATTTTTCCTGAAATGTTTTCTTTCTGAAAAAGTAGATAAATCATCGGGTCCCATGTCTTATCCCCTTAAAAGAAGCCCTCACGACTAGTAATACATTGCGCTAAACGTATTTATACAGATTCCTTAATAATTGAATAGGGAAACGGCCTTGTCGCTGTGGATACACCGGTTTCCGTCAGATAATCGAAGTTACGCACTGTCGGGCGTGCCCGGCATTTGGGTGGATGATAATCTGGGCCGCCATGCGCTGTTGCCATTTTTCGGAGTGCACTCAGCCTCGTCATGCCACTTGAGGAGCTACTCGACCGAACAGTAGCGGCTCCGGTCAAGTCATCGTAACGACCGGGAGAGCGGTGTGCTGACCACACGCCCCTCCTATCCGCATCCTCATTGAGGATGATATGATGGTCGGATGGTCCTGATGGGCCACTTGTGTCCTGAAGACGGAGTGCTTTGAATCCCAGAAGGATCTTGGCGAGACCAAGATTTCCGTAACAGAATAACCCATGGAATGTCCTGTGGAAATACTATGTTCGACTATGGCTGATTTATTGGGCTGCGAAAGGCGGGGGTGCCGATCGTGTTCAACGCATCTGTCACGTCCTGTGTGCGTTGTCTGATGAATTGAGGCTTTAGCACACTGGCAAGGTATTCTGTAGATTCTAGCCTTCCGCAATTCCAAATCGTCCTGTGCCGACCCGAGAAAAGCACACGTCTTTGTGGTAGTGGTGGTGGTGGTGGTGGTGGTTAGTGTTAACGTCCCGTCGACAACGAGGTCATTAGGGACGGAGCGCAAGCTCGGGTTAGGGAAGGATTGGGAAGGAAATCGGCCGTGCCCTTTCAAAGGAACCATCCCGGCATTTGCCTGAAACGATTTAGGGAAATCACGGAAAACTAAATCAGGATGGCTGGAGACGGGATTGAACCGTCGTCCTCCCGAATGTGAGTCCAGCACACGTCTTTGTCGGCGAGCAGAAGATTATTTTCATATCATGTTTTCCTAAGAGTTTGCCGAGTTAGGACGAAACATTGGCGACGCAGGGGAGGAACGCCCTGCATTTGAATCGCTGCTTTTCCTCTTGGACTTGTGGGTGGTAATGTTTGTTCTTCCTTAAAGCTGTGCTGATCTGATCGGGAGAACAGCCCTTATCTCTGAACATTGACTGTAGATGTTCGCTCCTTCGCAACACTGTCTCACACCTGGCACCACATGTGCCCAGTGCAACATCATTCAAAGGACGCCCATAATCTGTGATCGGTGGTGGCAGATTAGATTAGATTAGTACTTGTTCCATAGATCATGAATACGACACTTCATAATGATGTGGAACGTGTCAGGTTAATGAAAGGTGTCTATACAAGATATTACATTACACAAAATATTACGTGACACTTAATATTTTTAATTTTTTGTGGGGGTTGGGGAAATTACCCACTTTCTATATCCAAAAATTCATCTAATCAGTAGATGAGTTGCCATTAAGAAATTCTTTTAATTTCCCTCTAAATGCTATACGGATATCTGTCAGACTTTTGATGCTATTAGGTAAGTGACCAAAGAATTTTGTGGGAGCATAATTTACCCCCTTCTGAGCCAAGGTTAGATTTAACCTTGAGTAGTGAAGATCATCCTTTCTCATAGTGTTGTAGGCATGTTCACTACTGCTACTTTTGAATTCGTTAGGATTGTTAATAACAAATTTCATAAGATAATATATATATTGTGAGGCTTCAGTCAAGATCTCTAGCTCTTTAAATAAGTGTCTGCAGGATGATCTTGGATGAGCTCCAGCAATTAGTCTGATTACACGCTTTTCTGCAATGAACACTCTTTTACTCAATGATGAGTTACCCCAGAATATGATGCCATAGGAAAGCAGAGAATGAAAATAGGCGTGATAAGCTAATTTACGGAGATGTATAAAGCCAAAATTTGCAATGACCCTAATAGCATAAGTAGCTGAACTCAAACGTTTCAGCAGATCCTCAGTGTGTTTTTTCTAGTTCAACCCCACATCAATGCATACACCTAGAAATTTTGAATATTCTACATCAGCTACCGATTTCTGATCGAAGTCTATATTTATTAATGGTGTCATTTCATTTACTGTGTGGAACTGTATATACTGTGTTTTGTGAATGTTTAATGAGAGCCCATTTGCAGAGAACCACTTAATGATTTTCTGAAAAACATCGTTTACAATTTCACCAGTTAATTCTTGTCTGTTGAGTGTGATAGCTATACTTGTATCATCGGGAAAAAGCACCTGCTTTGCATCTTCGTGAATATGGAATGGCAAGTCATTAATATACCGGGTGATCAAAAAGTCAGTATACATTTGAAAACTGAATAAATCACGGAATAATGTAGATAGAGAGGTACAAATTGACACACATGCTTGGAATGACATTGGGTTTTATTAGAACCAAAAAACAAAAAATAAAAACGTTCAAAAAATGTCCGACAGATGGCGCTTCATCTGTGCAGAGTAGCAACAATTAGCATAACAAAGTAAGACAAAGCTAAGATGATGTTCTTTACAGGAAATGCTCAATATGTCCACCATCATTCCTCAACAATAGCTGTAGACGCGGAATAATGTTGTGAACAGCACTGTAAAGGATGTCCGGAGTTATGGTGAGGCATTGGGGTCGGATGTTGTCTTTCAGCATCCCTAGAGGTGTCGGTCGATCACGATACACTTACGGCTTCAGGTAACTCCAAAGCCAATAATCGCACTGACTGATGTCTGGGGACCTGGGAGGCCAAGCATGACGAAAGTGGCGGCTGAGCACACGATCATCACCAAAAGACGGGCGCAAGAGATCTTTCACGTGCCTAGCAACACCTTTTTTTTGTTCTAATAAAACCCCATGTCATTCCAAGCACTTGTGTCAATTTTTACCTCTCTATCTACATTATTCCGTGGTTTATTAAGTACTCAAATTTATACTGTCTTTTTGATCACCCCGTATATTAAGAACAGCAGAGGACCTAAGACCGAACCTTGCAGCACCCCATTCTTGATTGTTCTCCAATTTGAGAAACCACCAGTTTGTTTGCATATTATGTGAACTGCTTATTTCAGATTTCTGCACTCTTCCAGTTAGTTATGATTTAAACCATCTGAGCACTGTCTCTTTCATATCACAGTACTTGAGCTTAGCTAGAAGTATTCCATGATTTGCACAAACAAGAGCCTTTGACAGATCACAAAAATCCCAACGGGTCACTTCCGTGTACTCAGACCATTTAATATTTCATTAGTGAAAGTATATATGTCATTTTCCGTTGAAAAATGCTTCTGGAAACCAAACTGACATTTTCTTAAAACTTTATTTCTACAAAGGTGTGAAGCTACTCTACAATACAGCCAATACAGGTCTGTGTGTGTCGGCTTACTGTAAAGGGAATGCCCCAGTGAGCCATCCACTAAGCTTCTGATCAAGACAGCCGCCCTTCTCCACTGCCATCATAAATCTAATATTCTGAAGGAGAGTATTCACATGCAGTAAAAACCATGACAGTTCTTCTTCTTCGTGTGGACGCACTACAGAGGTGTGACCCACATATCGGCAGAAGAATTTTGGTTCAAGTTCTGTCAAATCAAGTGCCCTTCCCTCAGTTTGCTATCACAAGGGATAGGGGACTACACACGGCAACACAGCTTGCTCAGAATTTTCACTGTTGAATAGCAAGTAGGTTTTGTGTAAGGCATGATGAAATAGCCACATTATATGTGCTCCGAACTTATAGCTGATGAATGACAATGAATTTATGAGAATTTTTCGCCGGGAAAATTTCTAGAATCAGTTCATGGTTCCTGGTGTGCGGTGCGAGTTGCAGCTTGTCTACACGGAATATCGAAAACCAAAGTTGCGGGGTTAGCAAGACGGTCTTAGGTGCCTTGACACGGTTCGCGCACCTACTCCCAATCGGAGGTTCGAGTCCTCCCTCGGGCATGGATGTGTGTGTTGTCCTTAGCGGAAGTTAGTTCAAGTTAGATTAAGTAGGCCCCTTAGTGTGTAAGCATAGGGAACGATGACCTCAGCAGTTTGGTCCCATACGAACTTACCACAGAAAACTAAAACCAAACCATTGTTGCCACTGGGAGGAGCCGTTAGTGTTGTGTACAAAGTTCCGCATAGTCAGCGCGCACACAACTTTCCCACTAGAGAGCGCCCAGCTAAGCACAACAGCGCAGGCGCAGCGCTCATCTGTCTCCGCACTACGAGATGGCGCTGCATTAGAGATGGACCAAATTCTGCTTTCGCCGATCCACATATTAATATTTAACGCAGCCAATGAGATTGCTGCTAACGTAGAACCTTTTCTCACACTTGCGCCGTGATACCTGAACGCTGGAGGTATTATAATGAGTGTGCAGACCTCCGATTAGTCAGTCTACATTTAGCTGCACCTGTCTGTACCAGTCTACATTAGTCTGTACCAGTCTATAGTCAAGTTTCAGTCTGCACCTACTAAGATTACCATATTCCTGTACATAGCCATGAAGATAAAAGCATAGACACTTTGTCAAATATCAGAGATATGTGAGAATAAGATTAACGTACCCAGACCAAAGGAACTTCAGACTGTCAATTGTAAATAGCATCCAGAATCAAGTTAAGTAAGGTTTATGATTGTTATTATTTTAATAAATGTGTGTGAAAATCAATCAAGTTCTGTTTAAAGTTGGTCACTGTCAATCTGCTACTCTAAGCGTGCAAGTGGCATTTCTATCGTCTGACCTAACGGCAGAAGATAAACACGCCACGATAAGACCACGAGACATATTGCTGACACTCGCCTACTTCGTGAGAGCGACAAGCCAAATAATCTGATGGTGTGTGTACCGAAGGTCTTACAGTACGCACACCACAGTTAGATAGGCAACTTACAGCTGGCACCGCGAATCATTAACCATCGTGAACCATGCACTGTGTTTGCCGACTAGCAACACTAATGTTGAGAACTACTGTAAAGTAATACAAGGCGCTTTCTTGGTGGCACCAGAATTAAACTCCTTATCGTGAAAGCGCGCCCCAGAAAAGCGAAGCAACGAGGCCTCGAAGTTCAACAGAGGAGCAAGCAGTGCCCTCCAGTGGGGCGGCTGAGGGAGGGGGCAGGGTTCCATTAGAGCGGACGTTATCCGAAACCGGCGTCTGAAGGGCCTAAACGCAGCACTCTGCGCCGTCTGCCCCCAAGCCCTGCCGCTCCGGCTGCGCCCACCACACCCCAGGCCAGGCCAGACCAGACCGGAGCATGTCTTAAACATACCGACGGCCAGGTGGACGCATCCAGGAAGAGGGCCGGAAACACAGCTTACACCTCTGGCGGCCGACAGCTCGGAACAGGCAGCGGTGCCCCCTTACCTGCAACACATCAAAAACAACAGTAAGTCGCTGGTAACGTGCACGTCAGCTGCATGTTGCACAGTGTGATGGTACTTGAATTACGTAACCATTACGGCACCTCACCTCAACCTCTCGATACCAGCAATATTCTACTGTGTTTCTGTAAAATAGTTAACATATTTCTGTGACAACATTCAGATTTGATTTCATTAATGTAGAGGCACTTCGATACATCGATATGTATAATTGCAATGATATTATTCTTATGTGTATTCTTTCTTTTGTCACTATGATCACTGACGAACTTGTAACTCTGATTTTTGGGCGCGTAAGCGATTGTTAGAGTGTCAAGCTTTGGTCGTCATGCTAAAAAGACGCAAATTGTAGTCAGCTTATGAAATGTGAACTTTAACAGCGAGGAAGATATTTTCAACTATGTTTCATACTGTGAACTGATGTTTTGGAACGAGTTACGTGATACTGCAACAAAAGTAATAAAAAAGATGTGGTGTCACCGCTCTCATTTGCCGAGACGATAGTTAGCATAGCCTTCAGCTACGTCATTTGCTACGACCTAGCAAGGCGCCATATTCAGTTACTATTGATATTATGAATCATGTACCGTCAAGAGCGACGTTCGTCATTAATGGGTTAAAGTTAAGTATTCCACCAGCTACGTCAGTTGTTTCTAAATTATAATTTCCTTGTCCTGTTCCAGACCTCGCGCCAGTCTTCGTTAGGTAAATCGCGTGCCTGTCGGCTTCCTTTAGTAACACAGTGTTGGCTCTCCTGCCAACCACAACATTGGCAACGAGGCAAAACCGCGTTCTTATCGATATTGCCCTGATTTACTTGTGTAATGGCTTCGCCACAATCTTCAGATGTAGTGTCCCAATTTTATCGCTTACAGAATCAGCAGACGCAGGCCTTACTGGATGCCCTTGGACAGCTCGTCCAGGGTCAACGTGCAATGCAAAACGATGCGGAAGCCGCCGCTCCACCGCTAACGCAGCCACAACACGCTGTTGCACCCACTTTTCGACCTTTTGATGCTGCACTGGAAAGCTGGACGGAGTGGTCACGCCACTTTGGATTCCATCTCGCCGCCTACAGAATTCAAGGTAACGAGCGGCAGCTTTTTCTCCTTTCATCCGTCGGGGTACAAACGTACCGTGTGATAGTCTAATTATTTCCCCGCCGCGAAGTAGCAACTCTGTCCTACGAAGAAATTTTGTCTGCATTAGATGCATATTTCAAAGAATCAGTCAATGTAGTTGCCAAACGGTATACCTTCTTACGTACAAAACGTACGGCAGGTCAGACTAATCGGGAGTGGGTTGCAACCTTGCAAGGCCTTACTAGGGATTGTGCTTTTGAGTGTGAATGTGAACTCCCTTATTCAGATACTATGGTACGTGATGCAATTGCACAGAACGTTTCTAATATTCGTATAAGGGAACAGATTTTGAAACTTGTAAATCCCTCCCTTCAACAAGTGATGGACATATTGGATCGGCAGGACACACTTGACTTTGCTCAGGACTCATTTGAAACTTCGCCAGCAGTGTGTCAGATTAACCGGCCCGCCGGGCGAGCTGCACGGAACAGTAAACAGCCCTCGCGCCCGGCCGCGCCGCTGCCGCCAGGCTCTCAGCCACGTGTACCGCGCAGGCAAGCAAATGCAGTGATCAAATCATGCCCGCGGTGTGCTACTAAACATTCGAGTGAGAATTGCCAGTCACGCCAAGCTATTTGCTTCTATTGTAATAAAAAAAAATGTTCAGAGTGTTTACCAGAAAAAGCTCATATCGGAAGCTCAAAACTGTTCCAGGCCCTTTGCTTCGCTCCGGAATCGGAATCGAACCAAGGATACTCAGCCTCGCAAAACTTCGCCCATGGAAATTCATGTAGTTCATTCCACACCGCCCAGTGCCACTCTCTCTAACAGTGACTGTGTTCGTCCCAAAAATAGTGTGCGTCGACATCGCCGGAACTCCCGTCAAGTCGCAAGTGATTATGTACCAGTGTCAGTTCACGTTGCACGAGACAGTCGCTCTTGTCGTCAGCAGGACAATAAACTTTTTGTGGACTTGGACATTAACGGCAAAGTGATACCATTCCAGCTCGATACCGGTGCTGCAGTTTCACTGATCAATCGAGACGCTTACAAACTGCTGGGCACACCTCCGTTGCGTGCCGCAAATGTTAAATTAAGTAGTTATTCAGGACAAAAGATCCCTGTGTTAGGACAGTGCAGCCTTCTTGCAACATACAAAGAACAAACAAAACTTGTGTCATTTTACGTCCTTCGTTCTCCTTCTGCAGTGAACAAGTTTGGTTTCGATTTATTTCAGTTGTTTAATTTGTCTATAGTAAATCAGGTCTTATCAGTGAACCAGACTGTGCCTTCAGACAGTGTTTCTCGTCTATGTGAAGAATTTACAGACATTTTTGCACCGGGCCTCGGTTGCGCTAAGACCTATAAAGCACATTTGGAACTGAAAGTAAGCGCGCAACCGAAATTTTTCAGAGCGCGCAATGCTCCCCACGCATTTCGTAATGAGGTCGCAATTGGAATCACAAGGTGTAATTGAACGTGTGCAGGCTTCTCTCTGGGCATCCCACTTAGTCATTATGCCAAAACCTTCCGGCAAATTGAGACTTTGTGTACACTTGAAGGCAACAGTGAATCCACAACTAGTGATTGCAACTTTTCCTTTACCCCGCCCGGAAATATTTTTCTAAGTTGGACCCAGCAGATGCGTGCTTGCAAAAATCGGTGGACGAAGAATCCCAGCGCGTTTTGGTGTTTAACACGCATCTTGGGTTGTATTAATTCAAACGACTACCATTCGGGTGTGCATCCGCCCCTGCATTGTTTCAGCAATATCTACAAACTGTTTGTGCGTCGGTCCCTACTGCGGTGAATTATCTGGACGATGTTGTGATCTCTGGAAAGACGGAAGAAGAACATTTGACCAATCTCAGAACATTATTTCAGGTCTTGCGACAAAATGGTCTTCGCTTGCGGAAGGACAAATGTGTGCTTTTTGCTCGGGACGTGATATACTTGGGACATGTACTCAATGCCCAAGGCATACATCTGAGTCCCACGCACCCTCGTGCCATACAAGAGTTGCCGTCGCCGCAGAATTTGAAGCAGCTACAGAGTGAGCTGGGAAAAATCAACAATTATCATAAATATGTGCCGCATGCCTCTTCCGTTTAAGCTCCGCTTCATCGCTTACGTCGTAAGGGTGTTCCGTTCGTCTGGACGACGGAATGCGAACGCGCCTTTCGGCAGTTGAAATAGGCGTTGCTCTCCAATACTTGCCTTACGCCATTCGATCCCCAGAAGACCCTCTTGTTGAAGGTGGATGCATCGGATTTCGGGATCGGAGCTGTGCTTGGGCACAAAGATGGGTCGCACAATCGCCCTATTGCCTTTGCGTCCAAATTGCTCTCGTCTGCGCAAAGAAATTATTCACAGATCGAGAAAGAAGCATTGGCTCTCGTATTTGGTGTTACAAAGTTTCATGATTTCTTGTATGGTCGTCACTTTACTGAAATCACAGACCACAAACCTTTGACATCGCTTTTTCATCCCACCAAGCCTGTACCTCCACGTACAGCGCAGAAATTCATTCACTGGTCTATTTTCCTCTTGCAGTACCGCTACGATATTTTGTATCGGTCCACTGCTAAGCACGGAAACGCCGATGCGTTGTCCCGCTTGCCTGTTGCTGAGGATAGGGCATTCGATTCCTCCGAACTTGCTTGCATGTTCATTGATGCGGAAACCGATGACGTGGTCGAATCGTTACCTATTTAGTTTCGTCGTGTAGCTAAAGCCACAGCTGCCGACCGTGTCCTTGCTCCCGTTCTGCGTTTTGTTGCTACGCAATGGCCCTTGTCAAAGTCACGGATCGGGGACTCGTTGGTTCGCCGACTTTTTGCTCACAAGGAGAGACTTTTTGTACAGCGTGGTGTTTTGCTGTTGCATTCTGATAAAGATCAGTCCAGAGTCGTGGTACCACGTTCGGTACAGTCCTCTGTCTTAAAGCTTCTCCACCAAGGACATTGGGGTATAGTGAGAACGAAACAACTTGCTCGTCAGCACTGTACTTGGTTCTGAATCGATGCCGCGATTACGAATATGTGCTCTTCCTGCATGGTGTGTGCCGAACAACAATCAGCACCACCGCGGAATTTCTTTACATGGCCAAAAGCCACTTCCCCTTGGCAACGCTTACACATCGATTGTGCTGTTCCATTCTGGAATGCTCGATGGTTGGTTGTGGTAGATTCATTCAGTCATTTTCCTTTGTTGTCCGGATGTCTTCCAAGACGTCATCTGCCTCCATCCAAGCGTTATCCAGTATCTTTTGCATTGAAGGTTTTCCACAGACTATTGTTTCCGACAATGGCCCACAATTCATGTCCGCAGAATTTCAGTCATTCTGCAAGGCCAATGGTATTCAACATCTGACGTCCGCACCGTTTTCGCCACAGTCAAATGGTGAAGCTGAACGAATGGTCAGGACTTTCAAGTCACAGATGTTGAAGTTGAAAGTATCGCATTCTCGGGAGGACGCGTTATTGCTCTTTTTGTCCTCGTATCGCTCTCAGCCGCGAGATGGTCGCTCGCCGGCTGAGTTGCTCCACGGTCATCCTCATCGAACCTTGATGTCTTTGCTACATCCACCGCATCAGGTTCCTGTGCAGCGGCAGACACCTGCTTTTGCTCCCGGCGACGTTGTCTACTATCGCCACTACCGAGGTTCACGGCGTTGGCTCGAAGGGCGCAATCTTCGCTGCCTCGGACGCGCTATGTATCTGGTTTTGGGGCCTCTGGTGAGGTGCGTCGGCATCTCAATCAGCTGCACCTATGTCGTCGCACGGGATCTGCCGCTCGCCGTCTGGTTTCAGCGACGGTGTCGTCCGGTCAGCGCCCTGGGGACCCATCTACTGGCTCGCCTCAGCCCCAGGTGTTACCGACGCTGCCTTACATTTAGCCCCATGGCGACGCGCCGCCGCCACCGCCGCCGCCTGTTCTCCCGCCGGCGACGCCCGCAGTGGACGCGTCGCTGCAACCGCCGGGCGCCTCCCTGGGTCACGCGCCGCCGATCGCTTCCCGTGACCAGTTGTCCTCCGACATAGAACTCTTCGCCCGTTGGGTGCTGCGGCCCAATGGAGGTCGACCCTTCGACCCCTCCTGTCTCTCTACGGACGCATACACAGCATGTTGGCGTGCACCCTGGAGCAGGTTGTCAGGCGTTTCCTAGCTCCCCACGGTCGGAATGGCAGGGTGCGGGTGGCACAGCCTCGCCTGTTGTCAGGCTCCCCACCTCGTCGCGTACGTCAACATGGGGTCCTCCCCACGGCGTGCGCAAGCCTTATGCCACAACCGTACGCCGATTTGCGGGGGAGGAATGTGGTGTCACCGCCAGACATCACACTTGCTAGGTGGTAGCCTTTAAATCGGCCGCGATCCGGTAGTGTACGTCGGACCCGCGTGTCGTCACTATCAGTGATTTGAAGACCGAGCGCCGCCACACGGGAGGTCTAGAGAGACTTCCTAGCACTCGCCCCAGTTGTACAGCCGACTTTGCTAGCGATGGTTCACTGACAAAATACGCTCTCATTCGCCGAGACGATAGTTAGCATAGCCTTCAGCTACGTAATTTGCTACGACCTACCAAGGGGCCATATTCAGTTACTATTGATATTATGAATCATGTACCGTCAAGAGCGACGTTCGTCATTAACGGATTAAAGTTAAGTATTCCACCAGCTACGTCCGTCTTTTCTAAATTCTAATTTCCTCGTCCTGTTCCAGACCTCACGCCAGCCTGCGTTAGCTAAATCGCGTGCCTGTCGGCCTCGTCTAGTAACACGGTGTTGGTTCTCCTGCCAACCACAACAATAGAAGTGTAACTTAAATTCGGAGTGCTAATTACTTATTTTACATCACCATTGTCCTAACTTGCAAAAGTTTAATCTTCAAGAATGGTCTATGAAACACATCTATAAAACTTTTGAATATCGCAGAGCAACACCTAGGCCTCTTTGCATCAGAGTTTGGAATCATCACTATCTAGATTTTCGACGATTGAGCCATGATTTTACAACGAGACCAGCGTGGAAAACTCGAAAAGATGAGTGCCTAGTTTATCCATTATTTCAAGAAATGACTTTACTAACTCCTCTAATGACACCTGCCACACAATATAACTTTGTTGTTGCAATGCAATATTTAGCAGCGTGAGCAACACTACAATCATAATTAATTTTGACCTTTGTTGTGGTAGGTTGTTAGAACAGCTACTATTTAGGGAAAATCGGGGCAGAACGGGACTGTGCTGTTTTCTAGACTGGAGAGTACTGCAATCTATTGGTCGAGACATGTAGCCATGTCTCCGAACAGAGGTGAAGGTGGTACAGCCAGTTTGACTCGGTTTGGAGTGCGACTTGTAAGTCAACGGTTGTCCCCCAATTTTCCAGTTGGGTTTTTGCATATATCGACGAATTTCGGCACAAGATAGGCCATAAATTCATAACGATTCGCCATTACATGACATGTAATCTTCAACGGAATGCTCTTCGCTATATGTTACGCAGTGCATCTGAATCAGTTATTCTGCTCCATAAAAGCTGTTACCTTGAAATATGCTGCTCGGACGGAACTGGGCAGGTCATAATGTGAAAATGTCCCGTTCTCTGCTCCTTCACTTTTTGATGCAGGTGGATTTCAAACTATCCATTTCTTTTTATTTCCTTGCTTTTTCGGATGGTATGAACTTTTATTAGACGACTGATAGATAGCTATTGAATATAAAGTCAATGAGAACGCCAATTTCAGCCGTTTTATCTGCTGAAATGGGAGTTTTAAATGTAAAGTTTAACGTAGCCAAACCAACGTGGAAAAGATACGTTCGTTAAACCAAGAAAAAACACAACCATATAACTGGCAAATCTGGTAAAAAATTTAAATCGGTGTTCAAAAAAATGGTTCAAATGGCTCTGAGCACTATGGGGCTTAACATCTGAGGTCATCAGTCCCCTAGAAGTGCGATGTATGGGCCAAAATTTTTGTGTCGTTGTAATTCACAGCCCATACATCAAACTTTTGGAGCTCGATTATCAATGAATCTGTGGAAATAAGATTGTCTGACAACGAGACTCTCATCGATCGAGATAGCGGTTATCAGGTGAACTGTGCTTGGAATCCTGTTACAGAGAAACTTCGTAGTCGACGTAGTTATGTGCATAAAGATGGATATCGCCCTGACACCGACACGCCAGGCTTTCACAGTGGAGGGCGCGAGGCGCAGCGCACGGAGCCGTTATGGACGCGCACGCTGAGCAGCGCATGCGCAGTGTCACCTCAGAAGGCTATAAATAGCGAGCTAAGCGCGTACTCGCCAGTACTGCTACAGTGGCACTCACCTGAAGATGGCCAGAAGGCTCTGCGCCGAAATATCGTGGCAGGACGTTACTGATATCCGGCAGTTTCAATGGTTCAAATGGCTCTGAGCACTATGGGACTCAACTGCAGTGGTTATCAGTCCCCTAGAACTTAGAACTACTTAAACCTAACTAACCTAAGGACATCACACACATCCATGCCCGAGGCAGGAGTCGAACCTGCGACCGTAGCAGTCCCACGGTTCCTGACTGCTATAATATAATAAAATGATAATATAATGGGATAGGGAATGAATGATAATAAAATGTTGGAATGTGTGGCTTTTTTAAAATGGATGAATTAAAGAGATTAATTCTTTGGCATGAAGGACAAGCACAATAAGCTAGGCATTGCCTGTAACGGGAAAGGAATCGTTTTAGTTTATATTTATATAAATAAATCGTCTTCATAGTATTTTATGCGTACCAATTATTAATATTATGTCCGATCGCCGTCTCCTTGACTGGGGCCCTGTTGTTATATTCGGATCTTCGTAAATTTTCCGAAGTACACAGGTGGGCTTCCGTTCTTCTTATTGCATTACTACTTGAAATAATAATAACTCTCACAAATATTCTGTTAATAAAACACTACTATATTTCTGTTCGATGCACATAGAAAATATACACAATGGAGGTCTGCAATTACTCGCTAAAAAATGGCGGTTCTCACTCGTTCACTCACTGAGCGAAACCTTCCTACCAACAACTCGTACAAGAACAAAAACTGCTCTCTCTTTGAACATCTGAAAGTCAAAAATACCTGACGGTAGGCACAGGCTCTACGCTGGGCTACTACCACCTCATCTTTTCTCTTTACTTTTAAAGAGGATGAAAACATAAAAGTAAGAAATGCAAAAGGTATATCACACTGCGTGCCTAGAACCGCGAGTCCGGCAGTTCTCCCGTGTTTTTATGGAACAATGATTTCGAACATTGCACGCTCCTTAGTCTAAATTATGCATTAAACAAATTAACGTCTTCATATTGCTGATACTTGCAACAATTATGCAATAATTTCACAAAAAATTATGTCAGCCAGTTCTGTCCCTTACTACAAGGTGATTTTTCATGCCTTTAGGAAGTGTTTTCCTGTTCTCCTTTACTTTACGAAAATGATTAACAACCCCTTTCCGCCCCAAGTTTCCCTACGCATAGCGTGCCACCGTGTTTACCAAGACAGGGGTGTTTTATAGGACGGGTCGCACGATGTCATTCACACGTGTCACGCCGGTCACACTGCCCTGGGGAGGCACCAATTTGTCGCTGTACCCTGTAGCATCCCCAACCCTAAGGCCTTGAGTCGGAGCCGTGTGTCTTGCGTGTATTTAGTCACTGCGAAAAACCAATATGCGGCCATCATTTAACTAAAAATCAGAACCTGGATTCGCCCGAAAGCACTACCTGATGCCATTCCTGTCCCCACAGACGTCGTCCCACGCACCACTACCTTCTATTATGTTTCTGCACGCTCGTCGAAGGTAGCCCGAGAAGTGGATGACGTGCAACTAACTCATGCAGTACTGAACGGCGGTGGACTCTCACCCCCGACAGTGTACGATTGTTCCAGTCTTGCGTCAGGGCCGAGGAGGACGCATATCTCTCCTGCTATGACATTCGGATGACCTGTCGCTCTCCTCAGGGGCGGTGGTCTTTGTGGTGCGACCTGACCCATCTAGTCGTGCTCTACGGCCTTCCATGAACCAATCTGCACACACCGGTTGCGCTGCCGAAACACTTCGGCCCACTCGAGCAGCAATTTCCGGGATGGATGCATCACATTCTCTCATGCCAATAGTACGCCCTCTTCCAAACTCACTCATTCGATGGTACGATTCCCGCATACGTCTACGAGGCATTCTCCACGTTTGTTCAAGTCTCACTGATCCATTACCTTCGGTCGATAGCGACAACGGGAGGCGCAAGCACGTTTTACCAGTGGATATTGTTGCGCCACGATTCGATATTGGACCCGCCGACCGACGTGGTTCAAATGTTAATCATTTTTCCAGAACATACTAATGTACATGTCACGTGGATACGAACGTCGTATCTGTAGCGGTTCAAGATGTTCCGTTTTCTTTCTGACCATGAGCTTACGTCGTTGCATTTCGTCGGGTGTAGTTGGAGATGTCCTTGTAGACAGCGTCTTCCAGCTCTCCCCACACAAAACAGTCTACAGGTGCCAAATACGTGGAACGGGTCCTCAAGCTACAGGTACCCTGTGTTCTTGGAAACAGTTCGTGAAGACGTGCTGCACAACCATCGTGTTGGACCACATGTTCCTGCAGGTCTGCAGCGGGACATCGGCTAATATCCTTGGAAGGTTGTCTGTTACTTGTGCGAGTTCGGTGTTCCATCTGTGAAAAACCGGGCATATGAGCTGATGATTCACTAATAAACACCACACTTTTACACTCCATGGATGCTGACGTTTCGTCTGACGAAGGCAACAAACCAATAGTGCATGTTTCGGCGGTTTAACTCGGCTTGACTGGTAAAAGTGGCTTGATCTCTGAATAAAATATGTGACACATCCCAAGTATCCTGTCTTAAGGCCCCAGTACAGAAGATAAGACGATTCTCACAATCGCTTCCATGCTGCTCTTGACGGAGAGACACGTCATAGAGTTGGAACCTAAGTCGATGAAGAAGTGGTAGGACACTTGCCTGACTCATGCCACTTCCTTGTGCCATTGCACGGGAACTACCGTCCGGATGAACTGCAATAGCATAAGAGCATTAATCCCCCACTCTACTGCGGTCACTTGTTTCCTTCTGTTACGTTGTCTAGACGTTACACAACCACTTTCAGGTAACTAGTTGAAGAAGTTGATAAGTAATTGCCGAGATCGGTTATGTGTACTGGGATATCTTGCCGCATTTACTGTACAAGAACAAACTGCATTCTTTCTTGAAACGCCTGGTTAAATCCGCAGGGCAGAACAGGTAGTTGGAATTGCGGAAAGGGGCCGTCAGTTACTCTCGAACACATATAACTTTATTTAGTTCCCCAAACTTTACAGTTCAAATTTCCGAGCTTAACTATCGACTGAATATGTCACACACTCTTAGGGCTTAAGGGCACAACGTCTTTAATTTTTAAAACGGCTGAATGCCCATGATTTAAAAACACAACTACAATAAATTTTCAAAGGCAGAAGGCCCTAAACTTCATGTTTAAACAATTTTACAAACAGGAGGCTGAAGGCCTAAACAATCTAAGACGTAACAAAAAGGAATTTTACTTTTAAAACGGCTGAAGGCACATGATTCAAAACAACTACAATAAATTTTTACATGGAAAAAAAACCCAAGGCTTTATCCTTGAAATTTTTTTTTTTTTTTTTTTTTTTTTAATGAGGCTGAAGGCCCAAACAATGCAAGACTTGACAAGTAAGGAACTTTCAATTTTAAAATGTCTGAAGGCTCATTATTTAAAATCCAACTAAAAGCATACAAATTCAAACTATCGGCTATGAGCTATTAAAATACACAATCAAACACCAATAAGAAAAGGCAGTACATCCAGCGGCGCTCAGAAGTTTCCGGGGGTCGGTCTGCACTTGAAATAATAACGTTCGCTTAGGGGAGACATGTAGTCGGCCCAACTATGTCCGATCCACCGACAACCCAATCAAGAGACAGTCAGCGGACCCACCGACAAGACGACTTGCTTTCCACCCGGCCAGTACACAAGGAACTCCAAAGCCAAAAAGGGAAAGACGTATCCGCCCACAACCAAGTATGCATAAACGTCAAAAAGACGCACACTTTTGTTGGACAGCGACAACACGGTGAGGAAAGGACACTGCCTGAATCTTACGCCAGCGACCAGTACATTAACCGGAACGCTAAACGTAACAAGGCAGAGAATTCCGCCGGTGCACTTTGACTTCAAATAACCAAAATACAGTTAAACTCCACCGGTTGGTGGCCAAACTTTCGCCAGCTCGACCGCTCGCTGTTGCTCACGGGAATACCCCCAACAGCCAACCGTGAAAACCAACGGCACAATGTAAAGAGACTGGCTTCGGTTGGTAAGTCACCACTCAACCCTGATGTCCCGGGTCGGTGATCCACGAACAGCTCCCACACACTCCGACACTGCACAGAGGCCGCCGGCGGGCACGGCCCGCTGCGCCGAGCGGAGATTTCCTGGGCTGATCCACACGTGAGCACGGAGACAGCACGAAAATAACTGAGCAGTCGACATCACAAGCTACACACTTTCACGAACACTTGCACGAAAGACTACACCATACCAACGACAGCGACTGAGCAATAACAAGGGCGAATCACGAGTCGGCACACGCAGGCAACTGATCAGCGATCGCCGGCCAACACACACGCAGTCCGAGACCAGCCAAGGTGGTCCGCACTCAAGTGGTACGTGTCGGCAACCGTCGGGCGAGTCATGGCTGTCCGGACCTCACTGCAGCCGCGCCCCGACTGAACTTCTGCCGAGTCCTAAGTCTAACAATGCCAGGTCCGAACTGCACTGCAGCGCCTCCAAACTCACTGGCACATCCGAACTCACTCCGAACACGCGACAACCGGGAAGTAATAGCAGTCAGCAAAGAAGTACGCCAGGGCTTATATCGATAAGCGCCGCTACTGCCGCTCACGGGCAGGTAATTGAAATTAACTTAACGAGGTGATAGTACAGTAAAAAATATGATGTCAAATGAGATATGGCACGAACGAACACGAGCTATGCACGGCTCATTTCTATGCTGTCCATAAGCGATGAGCATTTCGGTTCTTCCTGCATTGGTAAATTGCATCGTCCATTCACGACCTACTGCTTGGGGTTTAGCATACTAACCGAGTCCTAAGTCGCAATACCCTGAAGAGAGACACAATCAGAATGTAAGCAAACATAACAACATCGAGCCTATCAAGTATGCAGGTTGCATGGCACAAAGAAGTGTCGGTGTCGAAACTTTTCAAAATACATCTACATGACTACTCAATTCACATTTAAGTGCTTGGCAGAGGGTTCATCGAACCACAATCATACTATCTCTCTACCATTCCACTCCCGAACAGCGCGCGGGAAAAACGAACACCTAAACCTTTCTGTTCGAGCTCTGATTTTTCTTATTTTATTTTGATGATCATTCCTACCTATGTGGGTTGGGCTTAACAAAATATTTTCGCATTCGGAAGAGAAAGTTGGTGACAAATTTCGTAAATAGATCTTGCCGCGACGAAAAACGTCTTTGCTTTAATGACTTCCATCCCAACTCGCGTATCATATCTGCCACACTCTCTCCCCTATTACGTGATAATACGATACGTCGTAAAGGACTCCTACTAGAATGCGTAGTGTCTGGAAAACAGGTTACACGATGAATACCAAACAAAGCTATACGAAGGTAATGAGACGTAGTCGAATTAAAACAGATGATGCTGAGAGGAGCAGGTTACAAAATGAGACACTAAAAGTAGTAAATCCGTTTTACTATTTGGGAAGCGAAGTGTGTGATGATGGGCGAAGCAGAGAGATTAAACGAATGTAGTCTGGGAATAGCAGGAAAAGCATTTCCAAAAAACAGAAATCCGTCGCGATCACTCAGGTTTCCTCAACATTGTTGATTAATGATAGGCTGACAGGTGTGCGCAGGAGTTCTTTTTTCATTTCATTTTTCCGTTTCCAATGGCTGACTCATCATTGTTCAGCCAAACCATTAAGGATAGAAACTAGAAATTTCGAAAGGGCATTCACCTTTCATTGTAGGTATCGTTGAAGAAGTAATTGTTCGAAACTCCATTCCTAAGGGGTGAAACGGAGGACGAAATGCTTTTTCAAAAGATGTCACTATTAAGGCAATTTCGAAGCTAGAACTATTAACATTGGTATTTGGTTTCTCAGTCAGAAAAAATACATGTTTTTGGCATATGTGGAAATTCGTTCCATAAGGGGGTGCAATAGGGGATGAAAATTTTTATGAAACTATTTCGTTATATTACAACATTTTGAAGCTAAATCTATGAAAAATGATATTTGACTTCCCTGTTAGAACTGAAGTAATATGTGTCAGAGGATTTAAGTTTCAGTGGAAGTATCACCACGAGAGCTCAAAAGGTAGGATTAAGAAAAATCTCCCACATCTGCAGCAGTCGCTTTTTGGTCCGAAACGCATTCGCAGAAGATCGCACTTGTGTGGCATTAAATAGAGACAAAAATTTAAAATGTGTTAGAATTTGGAACCTAAATGAAAAATCGCTAGTTAACACTTACCATAACAAATCGGCTTTGTCAGAATTACATAGGAAAAGAAACGGGTTTTTAAGACATTAATTTCTCAGTAAGCCTGATATATGTGTATAAAATTATTTCGGGTGTGATTATTTTGTCTTCAGTAATGACTGGGTTACGTAGTAGAGAACACGTTTAAATGCGATTCTATGTGCAGGAATATCCGTTGCAGATGCCCAGGTGCACTGATTCTACAGTCCTGGAAATTGAAATAAGAACACCGTGAATTCATTGTACCAGGAAGGGGAAACTTTATTGACACATTCCTGGGGTCAGATACATCACATGATCACACTGACAGAACCACAGGCACATAGACAAAGGCAACAGAGCATGCACAATGTCGGCACTAGTACAGTGTATATCCACCTTTCGCAGCAATGCAGGCTGCTATTCTCCCATGGAGACGATCGTAGAGATGATGTAGTCCTGTGGAACGGCTTGCCATGCCATTTCCACCTGGCGCCTCAGCTGGACCAGCGTTCGTGCTGGACGTGCAGACCGCGTGAGACGACGCTTCGTCCAGTCCCAAACATGCTCAATGGGGGACAGATCCGGAGATCTTGCTGGCCAGGGTAGTTGACTTACACCTTCTAGAGCACGTTGGGTGGCACGGGATACATGCGGACGTGCATTGTCCTGTTGGAACAGCAAGTTCCCTTGCCGGTCTAGGAATGGTAGAACGATGGGTTCGATGACGGTTTGGATGTACCGTGCACTATTCAGTGTCCCCTCGACGATCACCAGAGGTGTACGGCCAGTGTAGGAGATCGCTCCCCACACCATGATGCCGGGTGTTGGCCCTGTGTGCCTCGGTCGTATGCAGTCCTGATTGTGGCGCTCACCTGCACGGCGCCAAACACGCATACGACCATCATTGGCACCAAGGCAGAAGCGACTCTCATCGCTGAAGACGACACGTCTCCATTCGTCCCTCTATTCACGCCTGTCTCGACACCACTGGAGGCGGGCTGCACGTTGTTGGGGCATGAGCGGAAGACGGCCTAACGGTGTGCGGGACCGTAGCCCAGCTTCATGGAGACGGTTGCGAATGGTCCTCGCCCATACCCCAGGAGCAACAGTGTCCCTGATTTGCTGGGAAGTGGCGGTGCGGTCCCCTACGGCACTGCGTAGGATCCTTCGGTCTTGGCGTGCATCCGTGCGTCGCTGCGGTCCGGTCCCAGGTCGACGGGCACGTGCACCTTCCGCCGACCACTGGCGACAACATCGATGTACTGTGGAGACCTCACGCCCCACGTGTTGAGCAATTCGGCGGTACGTCCACCAGGCCTCCCGCATGCCCACTATACGCCCTCGCTCAAAGTCCGTCAACTGCACATACGGTTCACGTCCACGCTGTCGCGGCATGCTACCAGTGTTAAAGACTGCGATGGAGCTCCGTATGCCACGGCAAACTGGCTGACACTGACGCCGGCGGTGTACAAATGCTGCGCAGCTAGCGCCATTCGACGGCCAACACCGCGGTTCCTGGTGTGTCCGCTGTGCCGTGCGTGTGATCATTGCTTGTACAGCCCTCTCGCAGTGTCCGGAGCAAGTATGGTGGGTCTGACACACCGGTGTCAATGTGTTCTTTTTTCCATTTCCAGGAGTGTAGATTGTTGATTTGTTCATGCACATTCAGCGGAAGAATATATAAATTCAATTAAATTTTTTAAATAAATGTGTATATCTTATACAAAGAATGGCTTTATTAAATTTTAGTGCCCTGTCTTCAGCTTAGTTTGCATAGAATAGATGCACTGTTTGCACTGTGTGTAGATTTACGCACGAGCAATATGTGTTGCTACATACTAATGCGATTAACGAAATAGAAAACAATATCTAAGCAGTCCGTACAGTGTCCTGAGCAAAGCACGGGGCACTAAGTTAGTACACGAAGTTTCTATAACTGAAGCAGTCGTCTTCTTCAGTTGCTGAGGGTTGTGACGCTGTGTGTACTTGCTGGCTGGACTCCAACCAGTATGTTGACTATTGTTGATACCGGGCCACTATCTATACGTAGTTCCACAACGTACACAAGTTGGGTAAGCTCAACCAGAAGAAATGTCGACTTGACAGTACGACGACCTTCAGAACACGGTATCAAGATGAACGTGTCGGCTATAAACTATGAAGTGATATCGACAATGGTTCACAGTCTGGGTCATGTCCAGCCAGCTAGTAACACGACAGCAAAACTCGCGTTATATGAAGAAGAGTACTGTCTCACCTGGAGAAACAACCTGTGTATCAAAAAGGACTTAACAACTCTGAAAACTCCTCCTCAATGATTCACTTGACTCGCACATGCGTTTGGTGTGATTTTATAGCAAAATGAAGCAAGATTTTTTTATATACTCGCAATATTTCCTTTATGAGACTTTGTTGAAACTTTATTACCGAAGGAATAGCTTTATATCTACGTTAAGGGGTTCTCAGCATTAGCTCCGTTGCAAAGTGGACAGCCTTGTGTTCAGGTAAACAGACCGCAGACACGAAACACTGCTTCATGAAAAAGAAGTGAAGCTAGCCGCTGGGGTAAAATCGTCGGAGAACAGGGAAAGAATAAAAAAAATTAAAGGACAGAAAGACCGAGCAACGAAATACGTTGCAGTGAAGAGTAATTGCCGGCAATTTAGGGCGGGGATTTTGCGCGATATTAAATGCGATACTCCATCATCGTGATTAATGATTTCCCTCTCATTTCCTACTTAGCCCCCCCATGCAGGGGCCGTCGTGGGTCTTGACCTCTGTGGCCGTTTCTCTCCCTCCAACCCCCTGCCGTCTTCTGCTCTAGCATCGCCCCTCTCTCTGCCTCCTTTCTTTCTCTCTCTTTTTCTTCATCTATCTGCGGACAAGATAACCCTCCCTCCAGTGGCAGTCTCAAGACTTCATCACGCACGCCGGCCGGCGACGGAAACTTCATTTTGCGTCAGGCCAGACGCCATTAGGGCCAGTCCCGTTAATTCCTGTTAATTGGCTCCGACACAGTAATCTGGCCGACGCGTCTCTGGCCGACGCTTTGGGCGATGATTAATACGGCCGTGGAGAGGCAGAAGGAGTCGTGAACGTCTTGGGGCGGCTTCTGCAAAGCTCGCACCTATATCTTCCTCAAAGAGGCTACAGCAGCAGGAGATACACTGTCGCGACAAAAGTCATGGTGTAGCGATACGCACACATACAGATGGCGGTAGTGTCGCACACACAAGGTGTAAAAGAGCAGTGCGTTGGCGGATCTGTCATTTGCTCTCAGTTGATTCATGTGAAAATTTGTCCGGCGTGATTATGGCACCATGACGGGAATTAACAGACTCTGAAAGCAAACTAGTAGTTGGAGATATAAGCATGGAACATTCCATTTCGGAAATCGTTAGGGAATTCAACATTCAGATATCCACAGTGTCAAGAATGAGCAGTGATCACCAAATTTCAATCATTGATTCTCACCACCGGCACACAGTGTCAGACGGCCTTCACTTAACGACCGAGAGCAGCGGCGTTTGCTTAGAGTTGTCAGTGCTAACAGACAAGCAACACTGCGTGAAATAATCGCAGATATCAATTTGGGTTGACTGGAATACTCTCTTTAAAATTCTGAAGGTAGCAGGGTACAATACTAGGAACGAAAGGCTATTTACAACTTGTACAGAAACCAGACAACAGTTCTATGAGTCGAGGGGTATGAGAGGTAAGGAGTGGTTGGGAAGGGAGTGCGACAGGGTTGTAGCCTCTCCCCGATGTTATTTATTCAGTGTATTGACCAAGCAGTGAAGGAAACAGAAGAAAAATTCGAAGTAGGAATTAAAATACATGGAGAAGAAATAAAAACTTTGAGGTTCGCCGATGACATTGTAATGTTGTCAGAGACAGCAAAGGACCTGTAAGAGCAGCTGAACGGAATGGACAGTGTCTTGAAAGGAAGATATAACATGAACATCAACAAGGCAAAACGAGGATAATGGAATGTAGTCGAATTAAATCGGGTGATGCTGCGGGGATTAGATTAGGAAATGAGTCGCTTAAAGTAGTAAATGAGTTTTGCTATTTGAGGAGCAAAATAACTGATGATGGTCGAAGTAAAGAGGATATAAAATGTAGACTGGCAATTAGGGTATTCAGATGATCTAAACATCATTAGTGATAGGAAAGAATCTGTAACAGCTAATGCGAATGCGTTAATCAAGGCTAGTGAAGATGTAGGTCTAAGGATAAGTGAAGACAAAACTAAATACCTGGTTGCTATTAGAATGCCAACAGCAGTAGATCACGAAATTTTAAGAGTTGGAGACATGCAGTTTGAAAAAGTGTACACATTTAAGTATCTAGGCGTGGACATCACTTCGAGGAATGAGATTGAATGCGAAAAAGAGATTACGGGCGGGAAATGAATGCTACTTCTCACTGAATAGATTACTTTAATCGTGGATACAGTCTAGGAATTTAAAGATTAGAATATACAAATTTATTATTCTACCAGTTTTACTGTATGGATGTAAGACTTGGTCTCTCACTGTGCACAATGAAAAGCCGTTTCGAGTATTTGAAAACAAAATTTTGAGGAAAATTGTCGGAGCAAAAAGGGATGACATTAGCGGAGAGTGGCGAAAACTGCGTAACGAAGAGGTTCACGAACTTTATTGAATCCCTGACATAATCAGTATTATTAAATCACGTAGGCTGCGATGGGCAAGTCACGTAGCTCGAATGGATGAGGGCAGGGCAGCGCGCAGAGTACTGGTAGGGCACCTAGAGGGAAAGCGTCCTGTGCGGAGACCGAGGCGTAGATGGGAGGACAATGTGAAGGCTGATTTAAGGAGCCTAGGTATTGAAGGTGAATGGAAGGAAATAGCCCAAGACAGGGACAGATGGCGAAAATACGTTGCGGTAATGGACTCTCGAGTCCCGTACGACCAGTGAGTAAGTAAGTAAGTAAGACTGGCAGTGGCAAGGCAAGCGTTTCTGAAGAAGAGAAGTTTGTTAACATCGAGTATAGATTTAAGTGTCAGGAAGTCGTTTCTGAAAGTATTTGTATGGAGTGTAGCCATGTATGGAAGTGAAACATGGACGATTGGACAAGAAGAGAATAGAAGCTTTTGAAATGTGGTGCTACAGAAGAATGCTGAAGATTATATGAGTAGATCACATAACTAATGATGAGGTATTGAATAGAATCGGAGACAAGATTCAGAAGGATATAGGTTGCAGTAGGTACTGGGAGATGGAAGAAGCTTGCACAGGATAGAGTTGCATGGAGAGGTGTATCAAACCAGTCTCTGGACTGAAGACCACAACAACAACAACATAAATTTGGGACGTAGAAGAAACCTTTCTGTTGGGACAGTGCGGTGAAATTAGGGGTTAATGGGCTATGGCGGCAGAACGATTGTAATTCTTTTGCTAACAGCACGACATCGCCTGTAGCGTCTCTCCTGGAATTGTGACTGTATCAATTTGACCCTAGACGATTGGAAAACCGTGGCCTGGTCAGGTGAATCCCGATTTCGGTTGGTAAGAGCTTATGGTAGTATTCAAGTGTGCCGCAGACTCCACGAAGCCGTGGACCCAAGTTGTCTACAAGGCACTGTGCAACGGGGAGTCGAACCAAAAACACTACCACTAATCGAGCACATCTTCGCTGAACAAACATCAGATGTAAAACTCAGGGATGAAATCTCTGATCCCTTCATGATCGAAACTGGAGTACGCCAAGGCGACTGGTTATCTCCACTGTTGTTCTACCTACTTCAAAATGGTTCAAATGGCTCTGAGCACTATGGGACTTAACATCTGTCGTCATCAGTCCCCTAGAACTTAGAACTACTACAACCTAACTAACCTAAGGACATCACACACATCCATGCCCGAGGTAGGATTCGAACCTGCGACCGTAGCAGTCGCGCGATTCCGGACTGCGCGCCTAGAACCGATAGACCACCGCGGTCGGCTTCTACCTAGCCCTGGACAAAGTAATGAGGGAAGGGAAAAACAACTGAAAACTCAAGGATACTGGAAGTCGTCACGACTTGGACGATTCCGGAGCAAGACAGAAATTTCAAAGAAGTTTCGCTGCAGTTCTCCTTCCAGCAGTCTGAATTCTGAAGCTCAAAATTAAACATAGATAAATTAGACACAAAATACGGCAAGATAAACAGAGTTACACATTTGGAATGTCTCGGAGAAATCCTTGAACCTACAGGAGGGCAAAAGGTCTCACAGAAGATTGGAGTACAAAAAATGAAGAGAGCTTACGACTAAAAACAAGATGTATATAACAAGAAATGCATGTCCATTAAGAAAGCAAATCAGCCAATGTAACACAATAATCAAGCCTGAAACACTATACATAAGTCAGACACTAACACTCCATAAGAAAAACTACACGGAAAGCGTACTAAAAGAAGAACGCAAAATCATGAGAAAAATTCTCGGCCAAAGTTGACAGAAGAGGGATATGGAGTCCACTGTAGTAAAACCACAGAAAAGATGTCAAAGCTAGCAGAAGATGTCGAAAAAAAAAAGTTTAAGTTCTACGGGCATATCAGCAGGCTACCACCAACAAGACTCAACAACAAAGTTCTGACATACATACAAGTAGTCAAATCAACGATGCCATGGATCACACCATTCAAACGTGGCCTAGAAAAAGCAGAAATCGATCCAATAGAAACTGAAGACAGAAACATACACAGAGACAAGATACACAATTGGAATGTTCGGTCAAAGAATGAAGTCCCAAAGAAACCAGGGACAAAGTGGACGACAGAACGAGACTTAGCGGAGGAAAAATGAGAGAACTGGGGAAAATCAGAGAGAAGGCTGAAATGAGGCAGAGTGCTTTGCATGATCCTATTGCGTCTCGACACAGATAGTATATATGTAGTGTGTCACAAAAAAACCCACATACGTTAGGGATACGTTCCTTACACCAAAACAAGAAAAGAAAAGTCTAGTAATAAAAGGCTCTAAAGCGCATACCCTAAGAGGGATGAACAATTGTTCATCTTCGATACTGCAAAACACATCTCTTCTACTGCAAGCTCTTTGTTTTTCATATTTTGGAAGGAGGTAGTATGGAGCAACGGAAAAAAGTGTGGTAAATATGGGGTCTACAATGCATAATTCAAGAGTTATAATCGCTTCTTTAGTAAACGACGTGTGTGTCCCACTAGCGAAGATGAACAATTGGCCATAGCTCTTAAAGTATACATTTCTGAGCTCAAGGTTTTCTTTTTCGGGATACTCACATCGTTAAACTGAGAGCAGTCAGCAAGGTCATTTATTGGTTGAGTGCTTTTCGTGTAGTGCATCATTTAGTCAGCTTAAGGTTGCTTCCAGTACTTTCAGTAAGATTCTTCCAGATTGCAGGTGTGTTTTCGTCGAGATATTCAGAGCAGCACATACTGTTCCTTGTTTCATTCTGCGTATTTAGGATATTCAGTATTTTCAGGTTCTTTGTAGGAAAGTGCTTTGTCTATACTGTGGGACATAAATAAATTACGCCAAATTTAACCTTTCGCGAAGCAAACATTCGTGTGTTATTTATGACATACAGTCACTTGTAATAGTGCGTTTATGGTTCAAATGTCCCTAAGCACTATGGGACTTAAAATCTGAGGTCGTAAGTCCCCTAGACTTAGAACTACTTAAATCTAACTATCCTAAAGACATCACACACATCCATGCCCGACGCAGGATTCGAACCTGCGACCATAGAAGCCTCGTGGTTCCGGACTGAAGTGCCTAGAACCGCTTGGCCACAGCGGCCGGCTAGTGCTTTTATGGTTTCACATTCATAGGGAGAATAAGAGCATTTTAATCAGAGAATATTTCTGTAAGCATTTCAATGTCTGCTCAGATTAGCTTAAACCATAGACATCTTACATCTTAAACAAAGAACTGATCGCCCAACAGGACACCAAGTATGGTGCCTCATAAGCTTCTAAAGTGGAGCATAAGGCAATGATGACAGCAACTCCCCCGCCCCCCCCCCCCTCCCACACACACACACACACACACACACACACACACACACACACATTGCCACCACTGGCAGTCAGGACGCAACACAAATGCGGTATTTATGACAGTCACTAATTCACACTAATTCAGCTTCGCTGGATACAGGAGTATTTAGCGGAGAGCTCAGAGAGGTGTTCTCTCAGAGGATTGTCACCGTCAGTACTCTGACCGATCTGATGCATCCCGCCACGAATTCCTCTTCTGTGCCAAACATTTCAACTCAGATTAGCGCTTGTACGTCACATGCTCAGTTGGTTGTTGGATATGTTCCAGTTTCTGTCTTCCCCCGCAGTTTTTACCCTCCACAGTTCACTCCAGTACCATGAAGTTATTCCCTGATGTCTTCACAGATGTCCTACGACCCTGCCCCATCTTGTCATCAGTGTTCCCCTCATGCTACTCTCACCCGCAGATTGGAAAGCGAACCTCCTCATTCTTTATCTTATTAGTGCGTAAGGTGGCTATAATTTCGCGCCTTACAAGCACTCATCTACATACTTTGCCGTGATTTACAACTGGATTTAGGTATCATTTGATAGGTTGTACATCGTTTACATGAATATTTAAAGAAGACTGACATTATCACGTGCACCTTGTAAATAGTTGTTAACGCTTATTGCACGAAACGTGACAGAGTGTCTGAAATGCCCTGCTTAAGCCGCAGGACAGGACAGATAGAATAAATTGTGGGTAGCGGCCAAAATAAGGGGCTGTCAGTTACACTCGAACATACCATTTTATTATTTGATCAAACATTACAAGAGCCAAAAAAAAAATGTTAACCTCACAGCTTTAATCTTTGGGACGTAATTACCGACTGAAAGCCACTGTAATTTAAAAACGGCTGAAGACCAATAACTTAAAACGCAAGCATAATTAGTAATAGTAATTTAAAAGGCAAACCTTATGTTAAAACAGTTCTTTAGTTACGCTGAAGTAAATAAGTTAAATTCAAAGCGGCTGAAGGCCGAACACTTAAAAATTAAAAAAAAATTAAAATGCCAAAGGGCTTACGTAAAACAGTACTTTAAACTAGGCTGAAGGCCTAGAGCAAAACAACTGTAATTTAAAACACAAAACCGGCTAGAAGCCATACAAGTATCAACAGCAAGAACAAATTTTAAAAAAATGAGGCAGTACACCCAAGGGCGCCCAGATGTTAGAGGGTCGGCCTGTGATTCAAACACTAACGCTCGCTTAGGTGAGACAGGCAGTCGGGCCAACCATTCACGACCCGATGGCAACCCAACAGACCGACAGTCACCCGACCAGGGCACAACAGGGAGTGCAACGGAACAACGTACTAGGTAGTGGCGCCCACGCCCTATCATAGACGGAGCCGTCAAACTACACTCCGTGCTGGACAGCAACAACACGATGAGGGAACTACACTGCCTGAAATTTACGTCAACGCCCAGGGCAGGCAACTGGAAAGTTAACGGCCACAAGGCAGAAGATTCCGCTGGTGCACTTCAATTCAAATAACCAAATACAGTGAAATTCCACCAGAGGGTGGCCAGAATTTTCCAACTTGAAAACCACGTTGTTGCTCGCGCGAATACCCCAACAGCCGACAGTGACCTCCAAACGACACAACGTGAACAGTCTTGACTTGCTGGTAGGTTAAATCAAAACTCAACTTTCGTGTCCAGGGTCGGTGAGCCACGGACCTCGTAGCAATGGGAACAGCACCACACTCTCCGACACCGCGTAGAGACCGCCAGCGGGCCCCGGCCAAACTACGCCCCGCCAATAATTCCTCGCTGCTCCACGCCAACCGACCGACTCCTCAGAGACAGTACGCCGACAACATTTAAAATAACTTGTCGGTCAAAATCACACGAACTACACACTGTTTCACGAACACTTGCACGAAGAACTAGACAATGGTAACGGCAGTGACCGTACAGTAACAGGGACGAATCACACGTCGGCACACACAGCCAACCCATAAGCGATCACCGGCAAAATACACGTCATCCGACAAGATGTGTAGGACTGAAATTAGTAAGAAATTTTTTGTTTCTGTAAAATTTGTAACATAACTTCTGATGCTGTTGTCTGTTTACAATAGGGCATCGAATGATGGCTTAAACCTGAAACACGTAGACAGTTAGTAAATAAATTCAGAGAAAACCAGCGATTCTTTTTTAAGGAAAGACGCACCCTTTATAAATTTGATCCAATAATTATATTCATAATCGTTGCAAGTCTCTACAGCGACTTAAAGACCGCCCTTCCAAGTTATAACGACATTCAAACTACATATGATAATGCACTTTCTGGACACTGACCATTTCGAGAACGTGAAAATTATAGCACCCCAGTTTCCTCATAATCTGATCCTGATATTCCACTCCAATCACAAGAAGCTCACGACACAGACAAAGCACATGACTGAAGAGGATATCAAGTTTTCCACAAACCTCCCCTCCCCCCCCCCCCCACCCCCGACAGGAATAGCACGGCTGCATCTACGGCAGCAACTGATGCAAGTGGATCCCAGACGTCGGACACGGTAGAAATATTTTAAGAGATCACATGTAAATAAATGAGACTATTTTCCTGCCTTTAGTCGACTACACATATCTGTAATAATCAATTTAATTTTATTATAGACTCCTTTTCAAATAAAAACTGAAAAATCACTTGTGTTTAAATATTATAGTTACAACTAAAATTTTCAATATCACTGTACACAACAAGTAATTGACTACTTCCTAGACAGGTAGCTGAGGTCACGAAAATCTTTTCTCCCGACTAGACGGGTTTCCTCGAAATACTGTCGTCCTGACCCAGTTCATCTCAGCAGATCTTCACTAAGTCCGACATTCGCACATAATTCATAGCTTTAATTTCTTAAATCATAGTATGGTGCGTCAAATCATCCGTTTATGTCACGATCAGCAGCAAACGGATGCATTCAGCACTGCTACTTATTCTGCTTTCTCTTTTTATTTCGACGCCTCACACAAAGCAAACCTCTTTGCTGGCAGACGTAACGGGAGAGCGGAGTAGTGTCAACAGAACTGCCGTAGAGTCCCAACACGGTAAGCGGGTGCACTCAGCCGTTGTGAGGCAAAATGAGGAGCTGCTTGATTGATAAGTGGCGGCTCCGGTCTCGTGAGCCGACACACGGCTGGGAGGATGCTGTGCTGACCACTTGACCCTCCATATTCGCATCCAATGACGCGTGTGGGATGAGGATGACACGGCGGCCGGTCGGTACCGAAGGGCTTTCATGGTCTGTTCGGACTGAGTTTAGTTTAGTTTCTTAGATAACTAGATTTAATAAGTACACCAATAAATAAAAAGTAATAAGGCGTAAGGCAGCGTGTTCTTGCTGGCAAATTAGTACTATAAATCGCTCGCTACAAGTACTACTATAATCACACCTAGTCACAAGTTCGCCGTCGTCACCAGCCATTTGACGCCCACTGGTGAATACATGCCTCCTGTACACTTAAGGTACAGTACTACATTCAGCTGCACACATGCATGTTGTTCTGGCACGCTTTTCATTCCAACGTCATCTACCCTTCATGTGCAATGGTACCACCAGCTTGTACTCTATGTACACAGTTGGACGCGCAGTAATGAGGAAATATTACGCATTTACATCTGTAGTTTACAACAGTGGCTTGAATATTCTGCGTAGTAACTGTGCTGCGCCATTATGTAAATGTTTCACCAGTCCCTTTTCTTATTTCAAAGGCACGTGTAATAATTTTGATTCAATTAAATTGTTGTCACCTACAGAGACAACTGAAGGACACGTTACAAAACAGTCCTGAAGGTGGTCATTGCTGACCGAAACCTGTATTCTAAGGGCCAAAAGTTTTGTGATCATTGGTGGAAATCAAAGAAATTCATTCTATAGCTGAAGGCTTCACCTAAGTTTAATGTAAGAGGATCATGCCACTCGTAATAATGGCAGGGAGTACAGCTGTTTTGACACGAAACGTTACGGGCCAAGGCTCCAGCAATGCTGATGGCCGGAAATTATGACAGTGTCCAACGAGCGGGAACAACAGTATGTTCCTAGAATGTTCAAATGTCTCTAAGCACTATGGAGCTTGACAGCTGAGGTCATCAGTCCACTAGGCTTAGAACTACTTAAACCTAACTAACCTAAGGACTCTACACACATCCATGCCCGAGGCAGAATTCGAACCTGCGACGGTAGCAGCAGCGCGGTTCCGGACTGAAGCGCCTAGAACCGCTTGGCCACATCGGCCGGCTTCTAGAATGTTCTCTCAGGGTTTAGACCTTCCACAGCACGAAAAACGTGCAGGACAGCTGTCATAGGGGAATCCCCAGAAGACGTCTGCAGAGATTTTTGTTTTTAATCATCAGTCTTCTAACTGTTTCGATGCAGAGATACCGCAGCGATAATACGTAGCCGTACCAAGGTATTATCCATTCACTATGTCCATTTACAGGCAACGGCCTTGCCGCAGTGGATAAACCGAAGTTAAGCGTTGTCGGGAGTGGTCGGAACTTGGAGGGGTGACCATCCAGGCCACCAAACGCTGTTGCCATTTTTCGGGGTGCACTCAGCCTCGTGATGCCAATTGAGGAGCTACTCGACCGAATAGTAGCGGCTTCGGTCAAGAATACCGTCATAACGACCGGGAGAGCGGTGTGCTGACCACACGCCCCTCCTATCTGCATCCTTCTCTGAGGATGACAAGGCGGTCGGATGGTCCCGGTAGGCCACTCGTGGCCTGCCGACGGAGTGCTTATGTCCATTTATAAGAATGTGTGATAGAAACGAGGTTCACTGCCTAGAACATGGGTTACACATGTCCAGGAGAGCTATGGACACCAAGAATCTCGTAGAGATTGTGGAGATCTCGTAGATATTGTCGAGATCATGCGAGGAGCGTTCAGTAAGTAATGCAACGTTTCTTTTGCTCTGCCAGTTTCGGTTTAAAAATGCGGAACTTGTTGTAGAAGTGGTGGAATATTCCCGCTTCAGCCCCTATAGTTTCATACAGGTCCGATTGGTGGCGGAGCTTTACGTAGCCTTCAAAATGGCATCTGCAGTGGAGGTGCGTTCCAAGCATAGAGCTGTCACTGACTTCCTTTTAGCGGGCTTGTAGAATATCCGCGGAGACCTGGCACTGAACAAAAGCACGATGAGTCGTTGGGCGAGGCGCTGTCGTCGCAACAAGTTCGCGCAAACCCGTCTCGTTTCATGTGTGCCGGACGGCTGCACACGGCTGTAACTGCTGCCGTGTTGAAGTGTGCGGACGCTGTAATTCGAAGTGACGGACGGACCACTGTCACACACGTCACTGCTCAACTGCACGTCTCTGCTGGTAGTGCTGGCCCAGTGGTCTACCAGTTTCGGTACTCAGCGGTATGTACCTGCTGGGTTTCCCCTCCCTCTAACACAAGAACAGAGAGCAACTAAGGACCATCTGAGTGGAATTGCTTGAGCGTTAATAAGCTGATCGTGCAAATTTTTATGGAACATCGTCACAGGTGATGAAACAGGGGTTCATTACTTCGAACCGGAAACAAAACGGCAATGCATGGAGTGGGGCCACACTCCCTGTCATCCGAAGGTAAAGTTCAGAGCCGCACAGTCAACCGGTAAACTCATGGCGAACGTTTTCTGAGGATCTGTTTGATGTCCTCCCTCATGGTGCAACGATCAACTCTGAAGTGTACTGTGTTACCCTCATGAAATTGAAGAAACAGCACGATCTTCGCCAAAACGATGCAAACTGACTTTTCCTTCCCCGTGAGAAAGCAGCGCCTCACACAAGTCCGCGCACCCGAGAGGACCTCACTTCGCTGGACTGTTGTTCTTAATCCACCCCACAGGCCGGATCTTGCACCTTCCACCTTCTAAATATTTGGCTCAGTGATGGACGCACTCCACGGAAATCGGTACGTAGACGATAGGGGCGTTACTGCTGCAGCGAGACGATGGCTCTGGCGTCAGTCAGTGGAGTGGAACCGAGCGGGCATGCAGGCCGTCGCACTGAACGGACGTCAAGTTGAAAAATAGGGTTTTGTAGCCAAAAGAGCGGGCAGTAATATGGTTACACTGAAGTCCTGAGGGGAAAAAAAAACAAAAAGGGAAACAGACCTGCTTTCAGAGAAAAATATGTTAATTAACTTACTGAACGTCCCTCGCAAATTATGGAAGGTGAGGAGGAAGAAACAGCGTTAATCGTAAATGGCTCGCAATATGAAAGCTTTATGTAACATACTTAACCATCTAATCTTTTGGTACTAATGGAAAAACTGTTACTGCAAATAAAGATGGAAGAAGTCACCTGGCAGTTATTCATTTACGGTCAGTAAAACATAGCACTACAATATAAACGTATAGAAGGATTAATAACAGCAGCACTGGGGAATTATTCAGTTACGAAACCAAATATACCACAAATCGGTATTTAGTACATGAGAACAGCTAGGAGGATACTGTAGTTTGGATTTTACTAAACGATTCGGTTTGTCACGCTAAATCATTTATAAGTAAGAGAAATTACACTCGGCAAACACATAACTTTGCTTTCTCTGGGAACAGCCTGTGAAGTATTGAGCGGAGCTCTCTCTGCAGGAAGTGGAGATTGTTTCGAGTTTGCGATCCACAATCCCTGTCTATTGAATATTAATCGCCTTCCCCAGCAAATTCTCCAACTTGTGAACTCTAAAACAAGAATGATAAATCTAGCACTAGTTTCTCGTCGCGTCTCTCGGAAAAGCCACTACCCAATATTCGGATGTTCTCTGAGAGCCCCCGAACGCAGCTGCAAAACTAGTTGAATTCCTCCATATTATCGTACACCATATAGCAAACCATTTCTCTTGCACAAACTCGGATAGCCCCTAAGATAGCCCGTAAGTGCTACGGGAGTTCAGTTCTTCTGTTATCGTAGGCCACACAGCAAACACTTTCTCACGCACATAGAAGCAAAAATCTGTTGAGGGCTCAGCTGAATGGGGACAACATGCTAAATCCTGTGGACAGCCTCAAAACTGCTTTGTAGTTTCTTCCTAATTTTAAAGAGATTCTGAAACATAAACAGCATTTTGTTAAAATTTTTGTAACGTCTACACAAAAAATTCCTTCCACATTCGTTCACATCCCTGCAGTGCTTTCTGTTGGAACCTATATTTGTACATATAGTCATAAAACTAATGCGTGTCTGTGAATGTAATATTTAAACAAATTGTTGGTAGGTGGCATTGCTCGTTCGAACACCCGCACAGACGGCAATAAAGCATACGCATCAAGCAAGGTGTCAGATCACAGGATTTTCGTGAACTGGCAACACTGATTATCCATAGGTTGATTCTCGCATGAGGTTCACTCACGTCGGGGGTGTTGGGGGGATAACATATAGAAGCAGCACTATTGGAACGAAGTTGGTGGAGTGAAGTTGCTTACTACGACACAAGACATGTGTACGCATCGATCTGAATGACATAAATGCATTACGTTAAGCATTCCAGAACTATATTTTCTGGTACCATTTAAATTGATTGCATACGCTGAAACTCTGCCTCATAGATCCATAATTTCATGGCAGTTTGTTTAAGGGAAGGACACATATTGGTGTGAACGACTGATGAGCGTTAATGAGATGTAAAGCTCCGCTTTTGACCACTAGAGAATGTACTGAAAGTAAGAGAAAACGAAAACTTAGGTAACTGCGTTGCATTCTCCATTCGAAATTAAGCCCATGTAGCTCTCCCTTTTAGTTATTGGCGTTTTGCGAATATGTAGGACATTAGTGGCATATCTGATGATAGTAACAAATTTGCTTACTTGCAATATCGATTTCTACATCTGATATTGCTTAATACACAGGATGTCAAAAAAATCCATCAACATATATTAGAAACAGGTTCTTTGCACAAATACAAGGGAAAACATGCGTAGGAGTAAACAAGGACGCAAAAGTACATAAGATAAGAGATATGAGGACTTGTTGATCTTCAATACGACGACACACGTCTCTTCTATCGCAACCTCTTTGCTTGTCATATTTTGGGAGGAGCTAGTATGGAAGAAAACAAAAAAAAAGTCAAGCAAACATGGGTTCTAAAACGCATACCTTAAGAGCCATGAGCACTAGTTCGTGCTTCACATAATCGAAGATGAAAAAGAGCTTATGTGTCTGAAAGTATGCACTGTGGACCCCATGCTCACCTGACATTTTTTCTTGTTTTGGTCAATATTCTGTTTTCCTAAAATATGTAAAGCAAAGATCTTGCTGTGGAAGAGATCTGTTTCACAGTGCCCAAGATGTACAATTGCTCATACCTCTTAAGGTGTGCATTGTGGAGCCCATGTTGACTAGACTTTGTTACTTATCTCTGTATAAGCAACCTGTCCCTACAGTTTGTCGATGTTTTCTATTGACATCCTTTATAGTCAGGTTGATTTCGTTATGATGTCACAAACTTTCATGGATGGTGCAGGAGGAAAACGTATCAATTTTAGGTAAGGGATCCTACTCACGACACGAGCGAGTCGAAAGGTATAAGCGAAAGTCGTTGTGATATCCCTGACAGTGGACCTCTTCTACTGTAGGCTCTTTTCTCTCCATATTTTTGATGGAGGTAGTCCCGGACCAAAGCAAGAAAAGATTGTCCGGTAAAAATGGACTCTAAAATGCATAGCCGTAGCTTAGCAGTTGTAAGCGCTTGCCCAGTGGAAGAGTTGCGCCTGACAGTAGCAAAGACCAACAAGTGTTGGTCCCTCATAATGTATGCCATTTACAGCACACTGGCTGAACATTTCATTCTTGTTTCTGTGGTACGATATCTCCCTGGAACTTTCGACTCGCTCGTTTCCGTATGACGGCCCCTTACCTCAAATTGATACGTTTACCCTTCTCCATCATTCCTGAAAGTTTGTAGGGTCAGCACAGAATCACCCTGTAAATTCAAATATAGGGACCGCTTTATAACCCATTACCGAGTGCATCAACACGTATTCCTAACTTTTAAGAGGACACTGTCGTCGTTGTGTGAACCGTATTTACATACTACAATTCACGTCATATACGTAGAGTATGTGCGTATTTCTTCATCTATATGAGAGGAAGTAGCACTCCACTAGAGACGAAGCCATTATGTCAACCATGTATGTAAGTATGGAGCCACTTGCGATGGTTTATGTATTACTGTCCGTGCAACAGATGTGACGTTCGACAATTAGAGCTTTCTATCCATACTGAGTACTACTAGCTATAAATCGTATCACTCTTGCCAGACAAATTTTCAGCCGGTTTCTTTGCCTGGTAGCGTCCAGTACGTTTGGACAGATTCACCTTGTAACCAATAAAAGTGCGGTACTTACATGAATGCGGTAGGAGTTATTATAGTAATTAAGGATTAAAGGCGTACTACTTGTGATAGCGGTAAGACTTAGTCGCCGGCCTAAGTGGCCGAGGTAGGCACTTCAGTCTGGAACCGCGCGACCGCTACGGTCGCAGGTTCGAATCCTGCCTCGGGCATGGATGTGTGTGTTGTCCTTAGGTTAGTTAGGTTTAAGTAGTTCTAAGTTCTAGGGGGACTGATGACTTCAGGTGTTGAGTCCCATAGTGCTCAGAGCCATTAGAACCATTAAGACTTAGTCAGTCGTGTCCCTTACCCACGGCTTGCTTCTTTGGAGCATTCGGAGCTGAGCACACTTTGCCGGCATTGGTCACTGTCTCGCTCGCCACCCTGCTGCTCTCATGTTGTACTTTGCCCTCTTTGGGGAAGTGTGAGGTGGGAGTCTGTAGCCTTGCGGCTTTTACTCCCCTGTGAATGTGTGTGTGTGATTTTTCTTTAATTTTTCTGGTGTCTGTGATATTGTCATGATTGTTCTCTCTGTGTCTGGTACTTGCCTGAGGTAGGCGAGATGATTGGTGTTATGTGGGAAGGAACTGGATTAGGGATTGTGTGTTGGTATTTTCCTTTCGACGTAATCGTCGAAGATCGTCATAGGGCGCTTATGCTTATCGCGGGACATGTCGTACCGACCTAGGGAGTGGATGAGGGCGTTTCCTGATCTGGAAGAACCTTCGTAAAAAGCCCTTGCCAGATATTGGAAGCGCTCTCTCAATAGTGGGATATCAGCTGCGGCGTGCAGGTCATCTATGGGGAACCCAAGGGGTAAGTGCAATGCCCTCCTCAGGGCACGGTTCTGCAGCCTCTGGAGTTTGTCCAGGTGCTGCTTTGCCGCGTATCCCCAGACAGGGCACGCATACTCCATGACTGGCCGGATCAGGGCCAGGTACACATTTAGTGCTACTGAGCATGGAAGGGAAGTTCAGAATGAGGTATAGGATGGACATTCTGGCGCAGACCTTCCTGTGGACCTCGTCTTTGTGGGGTTTCCACGTGAGACGAGAGTCCAAGCTTAGGCCAAGGTACTTGGTGGTTCTGCGCCAGGGGAGTAGGGTTCCATTTAGGCGAAGATGGAGGAGGGGACATTGAGGAGGTTCGCGCCTTCCGAGCCTGCGGGTAATCAGCATAGCCTGTGTCTTTCCAGAGTTCATGGTGATGCGCCAGCGACGGACCCAAGTTTCTGTGTCGTCTAAAACCTTTTGTAGCCTACGGATGCCCAGGTCCTTGTTCGCATTTCTCGTGTAGAAGGCTGTGTCGTCTGCGTACTGTGCAGTGTGCACCAGGGGGACCGTTGGTGTGTCCGCAGTGTACGGGCTGTACAAAACGGGACCGAGGACCGATCCCTGTGGCACCCCAGCACGAATACGCCTTTTGGTGGAGGTGGCAATTTCGACTTTGACAGAGAAAGTCCTATTCGTGAGATAGCTCTTGATCAGCTTAACTATGCTCCCGGGAAATCCTTGCGTGTACAGCTTGTAGAGTAGCCCTCTATGCCATACTGATTCAAAGGCTTTGGCTACGTCTAGCAGCACTATCCCGCAGTAGCCTCGGTGGTTGAAGCCCTCTGTGGCTGCTTCGATCACTCTCATGACCTGTTGCGGGGCAGAGTGGTTCTGCCGAAACCCAAATTGGAAATCCGGCAGAAGCTGCTCTCTGGTAATACGTTCCTGTGTGGGTTTTAGCAGGAGGCGCTCATAGATCTTGCTGAGTGTTGGCAAGAGGCTAATCGGCCTGTAGTGCTGCGGGAATAGAGGGTCTTTTCCTGGTTTGTGTATCACGACCGCTTCCGCATGTTTCCAGAAAGCTGGCAACTCAAGGGATCGAGTAATCTCGTTGAGGACGTGCGCGAGGTGTGTGGTCGCCGTGGGTGGGAGATTTTTGACTAACTGACTGGTGACACCGCCGTGCCCTGGCGCCTTTTTTGTAGGGAGGCACCTGATTACTCTTGGCACGGCGTCGGGAGCAAAAGTATGGGTTCGTCCTCTGGGTCCTCCTCGGCAATGAAGTTGACAGTCAGTTGGCGACTAACTACCTCTTCATGCTCTTCATCCTGGGGTTCTGCCGCTTGGAACTGCTTCTCGAAGGAGCGCTGACATTGTTCGCGCGCCTTTAAGCCAGGCGAGGGCAGTCGGTCATTGGGTTTCGCGTGGAGCAGTGGAATCGCAACAAAAAATTTTCGGGAAATTTGTAGACGTTAGTAAAATATGAGTTCGAAAGTTTTACGTCAAATGGTAGTACAGCAATGAATGAGTAATCGGTTTACACACGGAGACCGTGCGTAATTACAAACGAAATCAGTGGATACTTTAGTATTGTCATTTTTGGTCAGTTACATCCGATGATGGGAGGTATTATTATATTAACTCATTATATTAATATTTGACTAACTAAAAGGAGCTACTGGGAACTATAATAATGTGATAATTTCGAAAAGCAGTACAGAAATGACGAACTCCAGTGTGAAAATGGAATTAAATTAAACTGCTGATATCCGCATGGTTGGGTGAAATCAATTCTGGAAAGTGAATTGCTTGCCAACTGAATACAGGAAGTAAATGGTATGTCCTTATATACTTTTAAAGCAACTTTTTTCATTACTTCGAACATGGCTGCACTAAAACAGCAACGGTTAGAGAACAGCAGGTACAATAGACAATCAAACAGTTACAACGAATGTTGGTTTACAAATAAACTTTACCGTGGCTTCGACGGATTTAAACCCGCGTTCTTCAGAAGGACCAGAAACTTCACATTAGCAATCAGTCAGTAAAGCTGTCTCCGCATCACATGTATCGGCAAAGATCTTTATGTCCATGTTTCTAGGGGCAGTAAGTTTTACATTCGGACTTACAGACCATTGCTAATACTTGTCATGTGGAGACAGGTTTACCATCTGATTGTTAATGTGAACTTTGTCCTTCTGAGGAAGACGGGTCTAAATCCGTCGAAACCATATTGGAGATTATTTTGAAACATAATTAATTGCATCTGGTTGGCTGTCTACTATACTTGTTGTCAATATTGTTAATATCTATAAAGCAGATATGTGCATTTCCGATGTAAGCAACACGGTCAGGTTTCGCACGAAGCGTGTTCTCTATGTCGTAGCATCCCATGCCCACATCAGATCGCTGCAAAGAAAACTGTTTGAACTAAGAATCAGCAAAATACAACTATGTAGAGGTTACAATGTGTTTCCAATAAGTTTAATGGGTTCCTGCTTAAATACCTTTCTTCAGGAGTGCCAGCTCTGCAAGGTCTACAGGAGAGCTTCTGTGGAGTTTGGAAGGTAGGAGACGAGGTACTGGGAGAAGTAAAGCTGTGAGGATGGGGCGTGTGTCGTGCTTGTGTAGCTCAGTTGGTAGAGCACTTGCCCGCGAAGGGCAGAGGTCCCGAGTTCGAATCTTGGTCCGGCACACCGCACATCTGCAGCCGAGTGTAAATTTCATTCTGGAATCATCTGTTAAGTGTTCATCACTGATTGTGCAAGGGCGTAGCAACAACTGTTCGAAGTTCATTACAAACTTGGTTCCCGTTAAAGTGCAGAAAGCAATTCTCCGGGGATTCAGAGCACCAGCGGCGGGTGTTCCCCACGATCTGTGTGTTGAGTTTTAGAAACCGAACTCTAACACGGAATTAAAGCATTTCCGGACCGATGTCCACATAACATATTTTCTTCCTCTTTGCGCGAGGAATGTTTCGTGAAAGTAGAGTCATGCCTTTTTTCTTACATCCCCTATAATTATAGCTATTACTTTAGGATGGCAAACGTGCGGAAATCGTGATTGCACATAAATTGATTGACCGTCCAGGTGGGATTTCCTGTTTGTAATTTACTGCTAGGTTCCGGACGTAAGTAAACACAAGATAATCAACGAACATTTGGTACTACGCAACTAGGACATGGTGAATGATTGATTAACAAGGTATCCATAAACTATCTACATAAATTTACCTTTAATAACTTTAAACCTGTAGTAGATAATAACAACTGGTTTTCAATGTGTGACAAGTTAACTCGAAGCTCTTTTTTCATTATCCATCTTCTGTAGATTTGAACAGAGGAATAATTCCAGTGTGTAGCCAAGCTCATAGAGACGCCGTCCAATACTCAAGTGCGACGGAACTATCGGACACAGTGTGGAAGGCGGACAAGAGTTCCGACCAACTGTTTCAGCTCCGCATTCGGCAGGCGCCAGTCACGGAAGCAGGCAGCGTTCATAATCAGTTTCGGATCGCAGCGCACACAACGTGGCACAGGCGTTTGCACAGTGCCTGCAAAACCAGTGCGTACTGCAGCCAGAGAGACGGAAAGACCGCGGTCGTCAGGCACGAAGTCTATCGGACAGATCTCAGTGCGAACAGTCTACAGTCGATACACTTACCAGTACTGAGGCGAAGATTAACTTTGCGGGGAACATTTGCTTCTCCGATGACTCAACAAACTGAATCATCATAATATTACTAAAGGGCAATCAATTGTCCACACGTTACGTGTAAAATGGAAAAAGACCTCCCAAGGTCAACTCATGTTATTAACTACATTGCCATCTGGATACATCTATAGTTTCATTGCGGATGATTGTAAATACGTTTGTTGTTGACACCTGCCTAATTTATTCCTGTTATGGCCACTTTGCAATCTTGCCGGAATTTCATCTCTGGAGAGATGAAAAACTTATTCGCCTTGTCTGTACGCTACCGTTAGCAGTTTCACTATAAAACTACACATACTGAGCTCGCTATAAGGAACACTGAATTACTCGTACGATTTTAAAATAATGTTTCCGCCCGGGATCGAACCGGGGACCTTGCGCGTGTGAGGCGCACGTGATAACCACTACACTACGGAAACCGATGGAAGCTACTTCTCAGTACAAGATAGACTTGGCCGGAATTCAGGGCTATCTCTCCCTCCACAACCGGCTGAACCAGATTCAGAGAAGTGTGGTGGGGATAGCACGAAACGTCACCCAGCGAATCATAGCCACGGGCATGTGCGCTCCCTCCCTCCCTCCCTCTCTCTCTCTCTCTCTCTCTCTCTCTCTCTCTCTCTCTCTCTCTCTCTCTGTGTGTGTGTGTGTGTGTGTGTGTGTGTGTGTGTGTGTGTGGACACTGATATAAAATGGACACTTCATTTAAGTGTCTGTATTTCCATCTTTTCAGAGATTGTTGCGGGACTTCGTGAAATCAAAAACTTCTCAGCCGTCTAAATTTCCTAATTGTTATGTTATTGAGCTACCAGTTTCAGCGATATATTACATCTTCAGGCCACCAGACCGACGTGTAGGAAGATTCGACCAGAAACGAGCTCAGAATCTTAGTATACTGCGGCCAGGGGCCTGAAGGTGAAGTGAATATATCGCCGAAACCGGTAGACCAATAACATAAAAATTTGGAAATTTGGACAGCTGAAAGGTGTTTTTGTCATTCTTTGATATGAATCGTGTCCATCCTTTACCTTGATGAGCGCCTGAACTCCGATGGAGACACTTTCAATGAAGTGTCGGACTGTCTGTGGAGCCATGGCAGCCCATCCTTCCTGAACAGGAGAAACCAGAGTAAATTGTCGTGGTGGACGTTGGGGTCTCGAGCAAAGTTGACTTTCTAACGCATCCCAAAGTTCTTCCATTGGTTCAGTTTAGTATTCAGGACAGGGCAGTCCGTTTCACGAATGTTATCGTCCACATACCAGTGCCTCAGAGACACTGCTTTATCACGGGGTCCATTCATTATCAGGCTACGAAGGGGCTACGAAGCGAACCTCTATTGCAAGCAGAACGCAAAATTGTGAAACGTGTTCATATTCGTCCTCATTCAGTGTTTTCTTACGCGCAGTTAGGGAATGAGGCCCTAACCACGAATAACGCCCTAATAACCAAACCTAACCCCAACTCGTTGGCACTTGACCGTTGGCGCTACACATGACGGCATTCATGGTCCTCCGAACATTCGTCAGACGCAAACCATACTCTGAAAATCACACTTAAATGTTTGGCAGAGGGTTCATCAAACGATCTTGACACTTATTATTCAATTCTCGAATAGCGCGCGGAAAAAACGAACAGCTATATCTTTCAGTAGGAGCTCTGATTTCCCTCATTTTATTACGATGTTCGTTTCTCCCTATGTAGGTCAGCGTCAACAAAATATTTTCGCATTCGGAGGAGAAAGTTTGTGATTCAAATTTCGTGAGAAGATTCCGCTGCAACGAAAAACAGTTTTTTTAATGATTTCCACCCCAAATTCTGTCTCATGTCCATCACACCCTTTCCCCTATACAAAACGTGCTGCTCTTGTCTGAACTTCTCGATGTACTCCGTTAATCCTATCTGGTGAGGGTCCCACCACCGCGCAGCAGTACTGAAAAAGAGGACGGACAAAGGCAATGTAGGTAGTTTCTTTAGTAGATCTGTTACGTTTTGTAAGTGTTCTGCCAATAAAACGCGGTCTTTGGTTAGCCTTTCCCATAACATTTTCTGTGTGTTTTATCAATTTAAGTTGTAATTTCTAGGTATTTAATTGAATTTACGCCCTTTAGATTTGACTGATTTATTGTCTACCCGAAGTTTAACAGAATCTTTTTCGCAGTCATGTGGATGATCTCACAGTTTTCGTTATTTGGGGTCGCGTGCCAATTATTGCACCATACAAATCGCTTTGCAATTTCTTTTGATCTTCTGATGACTTTACCAGACGATAAACGACAGCGTCATCTGCAGACAACCGAGGCTGCTCTGATTGTCTCCTAAATCGTTTATATAGACAAGGAACAGCAGGGGGACTGTAACACAACCTTGGGAAAAGCCAGAAATCAGTTCTGTTCTACTCGATGACTTTCCGCCACTGAGACGATATTCCATGAGCACGCAAAAAAATGGTTCTGAGCACTATGGGACTTAACTTCTGAGGTCATCAGTGCCCTAGAACTTAGAACTAATTAAACCTAACTAACCTAAGGACATCATACACATCCATTCCCGAGACAGGATTCGAACCTGCGACCGTAGCGGTCGCGCGGTTCCAGACTGTAGCGCCTAGAACCACTCGGCCACTCCGGCCGGCGCATGAACACGCAATTTCACTACAAGTCGCTGGTGTGGTACAGTGTCAAAAGCCATCTGGAAATCGAGAAATACAAAATCAATTTGAAACATCTTGTCAATGGCGCCCAACACTTCGTGTGTGTAAAGACCTAGTTGTGTTACACAAGAACGATGCTTTCTCAATCCATGTTGACTGTGTGTCAATAAACTGTTTTCTTTGAGGTAATTTATAATGTTCGTACTCAATATATATTCGAAAATCCTGCTGCATATCGACGTAAATGATTCGGGCCCGTAATTTAGTGGTTTATTCCTGCTTCCTTTCTTGAATATTGGTGTGAGCTGTGCAACTTTTCGGTCTTTGAGTACGGATATTTCGTCAAGCGAGCGGCTGTACATCTTCGTTAAAGACGGAGCTGCTGCATCAGCATACTATGAAAGGAATCTAGGTGGTATACAGTCTGGAAAAGAAGTCTTGCTTCTGTTAAGTAATTTAAGTAGCTGTACTACTCCGAGGATATCCACTTCTACACTAGTTATGTCGGCAGCTGCGTTGCAAGACGTAGTGTGGTCCATCACTCCAAATCAAACGTTTCAAGTCACCCACTGCCCAGTACACCCCACAAGCCTCACTTAGGACTGACCACAAGAAGTGCGTGGCTTTTGGGCAGCTGCTCGTCCACTGTACCCAAATTATTTTTAACTCCTTACGCACGGTAGTCACTGTGCTACCTGGATTGCTGGTAGCACTCTGGTCGTGATGTCTCTCCGCCGATTTTTCCAGATTTTCTGCAGCCACCCTCCTCAGTACTCGACAGTGGTTACAAGAGGCTCAGGTCCGCCTGGTGTCACTTCAGCTGTGTTTACTCCCACATGCTTTCACTTCACACTCACATCAACGACAGTCGACTGACCAGCTTTCGACAAGTCCGTAATGTCTGTGGCGGATGTGCTGCTCGCGTGACGTCCTGTCACTGGTCCACATCCGCAGTCGCTGAGCTCCACTGACCGACCCATCGTGCTGTCTACTGCTCCTCTGCGGGCAAAGCAACACCCCGCATCTCCTTTTACACTGGCAGGCCCATCAGTCGTGGTATACGTAGTGGTCAGTTCCGCATTTCATACGTACGACAGTCCGCAAACTTCTCATCAAGCAGTGTAGATCCGCTTACTATAAATTCACAGCTCTTCGTTGCTGTTTCCTGTTCCATACGTAAAACACATAATTTCGTTGCACGAAATTAGTAGATTATTATTCATGGTGTAGTTTGTTAAACTTTATTACTCACTATATAATTTAGAGGCTGTTGGTAACTGCTCTATGTATAAACGTTTTCTTTACTGAAATGTACTACATTTACTATTCACTAAAAACACGAGCACTTAAAAATTTGACCCAACTAATAACTGTTCATTTTACAAACAACATACATTACTGGAAAGCATTCATTCCCTTCAATCTAACAAACATTTTACTTCTTCCAAAAACTTAGCATTTCAAAAGCTATTCCTGGTCAAAATTATCGTATTCCGAAAATTTCTAATCTCAAAATGTAATCCTGTCAAATTTCCAAAGTATAGTTTTACAGCCTCAATTTTTTAAATTCCAAAACATGTATAACTTTCCTAGAATATTGTATCAGTTGCTCAAATATTTAAATATGAAAATTAGAGCTTAGAGAAAATTCTTGGCAGCTTTCGCAAATGCATCAGCACGCTAAACATTTCGCCTACTAAAAATAGTACAAATGAATTTTGCCAATTTAAGAGGATACAGCATATACCTAAACAAATTTGCGTCACTGCCTAATGTGTTGCTACATTTTTTAAATTTTTTCTGTCTTTTATGCTACTGTTTGTCGTGTAATACTTCTGTACTTTTGTAGTCTACAGTTTCCGTCCTGCGCATGTCTTTAAACAGGCGTCGTATACAAAGCCGCGAATCATCTGTTGCTTGTCACTGGATATGCAGTCTCTGTGTCAGTCATTCGGAAGCTTGCATTAAGAGAGTCAATATGTTGTGTGAGTTAATCGGAATACTAAGGTATGCCTGCATCGAGAAATGATCTAGTGGACCTGCTCATTACTTGGTTATCTGTGTCGCTCGTGAGGTTCTGTTAGGCTACTCATAGTCTACGTTACTTACCGATACCTCAAGCTAAATCTCCATAATACGCTAGACACAAGTTGATCATCGCGTGTTTAGTATCAATAAATTTGAAGGAAAAGAAAAGTTAACTCAACAGCGTTGTGTTCAAATATAAAAACTGTTTAAAACACAAAACAAGAATCAGGAAGAGAGCCATAGGAGCAGGTCTACGGAACTTACGAGGTACACAAATCAGGTCAGTAAAGTTCCAGTTCCTTTGCGTGTTCGAGTTTTAATTCACACGGCCGGCCGGGGTGGCCGAGCTATTTCTAGGCGCTACAGTCTGGAACCGCGCGACCGCTAGGGTCGCAGGTTCGAATCCTGCCTCGGGCATGGATGTGTGTGATGTCCTTAGGTTAGTTACGTATAAGTAGTTCTAAGTTCTAGGCGACTGATGGCCTCAGAAGGTAAGTCCCATAGTGCTCAGACCCATTTGAGCCATTTTAATTCAAACATGACACGTTTGGAACACCGGAAAACTGTTGGGGACAGTTGGTATGAATTTTTTAAAGGCGTATTCTTGCTAATGAGCAATTAAGGCACATCGTTTCCACAACGGATGCTACAGACTATAGCTGCCTTCCCCCCTTTAAAAAGCCATCGCTTAAATACGTTCTATAAACGGAAAAAAATCCGATGCATGACGTTCGAATTATCCAATGGGGTGAAAACAGGTATATGTCATGTACATGTCCGGAGAATAAATAATTACAATTTCAGAGAAATTGGTTGACTTATTCTAGAGGAAGATTTTCACAAATGTATGAAGTCACCAACCCGGTGGCTGACCTATGGCACTTACGCAAGCAGGTATTTGGATTGGCATTGACTAATAGACATGTTGAATGTCCTCCAGACTGATATGGTACCGAATTCTGACCCATTGGCGTGTCAAATGGTCAGAATCGAGAGATGGCCGGAGGGCCCTTCCCAAAATGCTCCACACGTTCTCATTTGGGGAGAGAATCCGGCGATCATGCTGCTCAAGTTAAGGTTTGGCGAGGACGAAGGCAAGCAGTAGAAACTCTCGCGATGTGCGCCTTGGCATTATCTTGCTGAAATGTAAGCCCAGGATGGCTCGCCGTGAAGGACAACAAAATGGGGCGCGGAATATCGTCGACATATCGCTGCACTTTATGTTTCCCGTGGATGACAACGGAACGAGTCCTGCTATGAAGACAAATGGCACGGCAGACCATCACTTCTGCTTGTCGGAGAGTACGTGGGGGACAGCCAGGTTGGTATCCCACCACCGCTGTGCGGAGCGTCACCAAACACGCCTTCGTTGGTCACAGGGACTCAGTTGGAAGCAGCATTCTTCACTGAAAACAGACCTACTCAAATCACTGAGATCCCAGGCCGAAAACGTGTCTGCAGACGCCCTGGGCAGCTGTGGGATACAAACCTGACAATCGCCCGCCATGCAACCTGACAACCAGTGGTGATAGCTGCGAGGTGCCATCTCACTTCACAGCAGTGTTCCTTTGGTTATCATCCGCTGCGCCCTCGCAGTAGAGCGGCAGGTGGGTGATATTCTACGCCCAGCTTTGTTGTCCTCATGGCAAGGCACCTGGGCTTACATTTCAACAAGATAACGCCTGCCCGCACGCGGCGACAGCCTTTTCCTGTCTTCCTGTTTGGCAATCCTTACAGTGGGCAGCAAGATCGCCGGATCTCTTTCCAATTGAGCACGTTTGGAGCCTTTTGCGGGGGTCCACGAAAGAGCTAGGAATTCTGACGGACTAACGGCCAACTGGACAGAATGTGGCACGATATCCCTCAGGAGGATACCCAACCACTCTGTCAATCAACGCCAAGCCGAATAACTGCTTGCATGAGGGACAGAGGTGGAACAACGCGTTACTGACTTGCTCAGCCTGTGAAGCTCCCTCGCTTCAATTAATTATCAAGTTTTTCTGAAATTGTAATCGCTCGTCTGTCTATTTACACCACATCTACCGATTTACGTGCCATTCGGATATTTCCTTCGTGGTGCGACGATCTTTTTTTTGTCTTAGAATGCTTAAAAATTAATAGAGTATTGCCAATGGCAGAAGTGAATCGTTGATATTATAAGTAGGCTGTTTAGGTTTTTATGTTGGTAACGCCACGTAGCGCTCTATATGAAAATCACTGACTGTGCTGTGTGAAGGCTGTGGTTGGTTTGCATTGTTGGAGTATATGCTATTGTAGTCTTGGGCAGTTGGCTGTTAACAGTGCATATATATATAATGACTTTTGAACACTATTAAGGTAAATACATAGTTTGTTCTCTATCAAAATCTTTCATTTGCTAACTATGCATATCAGTAGTTACTGCCTTCAGCAGTTACAATCTTTTATTTAGCTGGCAGTAGTGGCGCTCGCTGTATTGAAGTAGTTCGAGTAATTCTTCTTAAGATTTTTGTGAGGTAAGTGATTTGTGAAACGTATACGTTATTGTTAGTCAGGGGCACTCTCTTGTAGGGATTATTGAAAGTCAGATTGCGTTGCGCTAAAAATATTGGCTGTGAGTTTAGTGTTGATCAGAATAGGTGAAGAGCGAAATGTCTGAGTACGTTCAGTTCTCCTCAGCTGTTTGAAAATCAAATAATGCAAGAGGTTTATCAGCACAGCAATCCATCATTTTTCTAAGGGGACGTTTCAATATAAAACGAATACATTAATTAAAAAGGGCTTATCCTTCAAATACTAGTCTATAATTGGCCAGTTAAGCATAATAATTGTAAATTGCGTCACTGAACGGTCCACTCACTTCTACCTCCTTCACATGAAGTGCGGTATCGTTTGTTGTTGTTGTTGTTGTGGTCTTCAGTCCTGAGACTGGTTTGATACAGCTCTCCATGCTACTCAATCCTGTGCAAGCTTCTTCATCTCCCAGTACCTATTGCAACCCACATCCTTCTGAATCTGCTTAGTGTATTCATCTCTTGGTCTTCCTCTACCATTTTTACACTCCACGCTGCCCTCCAATGCTAAATTTATGGTCCCTTGATGCCTCAGAACGTGTCCTACAACCAGTCCTTTCTTCTTGTCAAGTTGTGCCACAAACTCCTCTTCTCCCCAATCCTATTCAGTACCTCCTCATTAGGTATGTGATCTACCTATCTAATCTTCAGCATTCTTCTGTAGCACCACATTTCGAAAGCTTCTATTCTCTTCTTGTCCAAACTATTTATCGTCCATGTTTCGCTTCCATACATGGCCACACTCCACACAAATACTTTCAGAAACGACTTCCTGACACTTAAATCTATACTCGATGTTAACAAATTTCTCTTCTTCAGAAACGCTTTCCTTGCCATTGTCAGTCTTCGTTTTATACCCTCTCTACTTCGATCATCATCAGTTATTTTGCTCCGCAAATAGCAGAACTCCTTTACTACTTTAACTGTCTCATTTCCTAATCTAATTCCATCAGCATCACCTGATTTAATTCGACTACATTCCATTATCCTCGTTTTGCTTTTGTTGATGTTCATCTTATATCCTCCTTTCAAGACACTGTCCATTCCGTTCAACTGCTCTTCCAAGTCCTTTGCTGTCTCTGACAGAATTACAATGTCATCGTTGACCGTCAAAGGGTAAACTATTTACTCATCCTCGTTGCGTATGAATTAATTTCACATGCACAGTAATATGTCGCCAAAAGACTACCTTTCTCCACAAGTCACTACAACCCAACCCATTTCTTAGTCCCCAACTCACAGCAGAATGAGTAGTAAATAAGCCAATTTCACAGTGCAATCACGATTAAAGTATGAAACGTACGCGTGAAATGAGCTCTCTTTCCAAAAAAATAATGGATCTTTTAGTGAAGTGCTGCAGTTTACGTATTCTGTAATTCATAAAGCACCATCAGCCAGCGAGGCGTATGATCCTGTCCCGGTGCTGTGGTGCAGGTCTACATAAAGACTCGGCGTTGTCTCGGCTAGTTTAGGACGTTGTGAGGTTGCGACAACAGACTGCGCGCCGCTCTCTCTCTCTCTCTCTCTCTCTCTCTCTCTCTCTCTCTCTCTCTCTCTCCCTCTATCTAGAGTCGCCTCTTAATTCCAGCCATCCATCGCCCGCGTCGCGCGCGGCTCTCCGTTCTCCATCAACCACTCCCCCCCCCCCCCCCCCCATCACCCCTCCTCCTCAACCCCTTGTTCCCTTCTCTACTGAAGCAGCTCCCCCTTGTTCTCCACAGATAAATTGCCAAATTGATGCCCCGCCCGAGGCGTAAGAACTTGTTGAAGAGAAATGGGGGCCCTCGCGCCTCAGTTTTTCCGCTGTAAATCTCTTCTGGAACTTTCGCCCGCCGGACGATGACGCCGTATGAGGGCGCGCCGTTCTTGTCTCGCAGCCAACCTGCCGGCGAGTCTGCGCAATCCATTAGGCCGCCGCTGCCGCTTAAAGCTGGCGGAAAATCTCATTCTGGATGTCCTAATGTCCCTCGTCAGCTCCTTTCTTGCCACTGGCCCTGCCACGGAGTCAACTGGGGTAAATGCGCTAAACATAGTGCAGACTCAAAGAGCGCGCAGTTTGTGTTCCTGACAGTTGGCTAAACTGATCAACTAGCCACTGACGTAGTTGAGTTCGAGTCGTATCAGAAACAGCTCGAGGAAGTTATGTGGAGAAACAGGTAAGAATCACTTTTCAGCTTTTGTGGTGTACTTCTGTTAACCCTTTCGTGAGCCGTGGGAAACATGCTTCCCACTACAATGAACTCACTCCCAGTCCCGTGCAATTCGCAGTTCCCATCTCTGTACCTGTTTACTGGAACTTCAAGTTCGATGCCAGGATTTAAAACTTGGTCCAGCTCGTGCAAAACGATTACGTCTCATTCGTTCTGCTATTACAAAGTTACGGCGGCGTATCAATGCATCAGCAGTGACTGCTCGTTCTGAAGGAGAAGACGGTTTTGAATCAGACTCGGAACACGAGAACACGACGGAGGAGGAAGTGGAAGATGTTGCAAAGAAAAATAAGGAAACAAATCCTTCGCAAGTGCGACCGCAGCCCATACAGCAGACGCGACCTTCGACTCGCCGCTCTTTTTCACAGCAGAGTGGAAGTCATCAGGCTGCAGAGCAAGCACCTGCACCAGCACCTGCCCCCCTAGTGAACAGTACAGGGCACTGCTTCCAATAGGAAGTTCCCGCCGTTTTTGCTGAACCTTCGCGCAGAGGCATTGTATAGCTGAGTGTTGCTCTGTAGAGGGGCCTTTCGGTGCTGTTTGCGTGACATTTTGTGATTTTTTTCCCTCAAAGCTATAGTATAAGATAAATGCTTTTGATTTACCCAAATATATGAAGGAAAACGTAAACTTGGAACGAGGAGAGTTCCAGTTTGAAACAAAAGGAGCCATTTCTGCAGTAAAATGGATGGATAACTGTCCAGTCACTTTCCTGTCCTCAGTTCATGACCCATGAGAGACAGCCGCAGTGGGAGGGAAAAACATGGATGGTACTAGTACAGAGATATCCTATCCTGAAGTTGTGGCACAATACAACAAAATAATGGGTGGTGGCGATAACTTTGATCAACTACGAGAAAGGTATGCTATTGGCAGACGTTCTGTAAAACGGTGGCACAGAATATTTTATTTTCTGGTGGACGTTGCTGCAGTGAACAGTTTTATCCTGCGGAAAATAAGTAAAAGAGAAAGTGGACAGTATGATCAGCTCACATACAGGATCCATCTAGCCAGACAATTGATCGCTGGCTTCTCATCCCAAAAAAGGCGTGGACAAGAACGTGTCTTTCTGGCAAAAAGGGGTAAACTACCCGAAGATTTTCGTCATGTGGCTGTAGAGGAGCATCAACCCATTTTAGGATAAACCTACTGTACGTTCCATCATTGTAGTACCAAAGCTGCGGAAAAGAGCACTCGCTGTGTTTGTACATATTGTCAAATACCACTTTGCACAGACCCATGTTTCAGAAAATTTCATGGCAAGTAATTGTGGACAATCATTCTAACAAGAGAAGTAAATTTATCAAATAAATATGACTTATATTGAAAAAGTTGTTTTTGTTATTTAACTCCAAGGAAAGGAAGTGGGGAGAATACTGCCCACCTTGTTGTGTGACCTCACTTTCACAGTTCGAGCAAATCTGATTTTCTGTATGATAAATATACCTATCTGTTAACTACTATCTGCTCTCCATTCATTAAAAAATATGCTCAATAATTTTGCCCACGAAAGGGTTAATCTGCTGAGTAAGTTATACACAGAATACACGAGCGATAGCACGTAATGCTTTATTACGTTTTGGAAGGTTGGCTTGCAATTTACCATACCGCTTACACATCTTTCGCAAATGAGACGTGTGCTGCCATCTGTTGACTTCGCTCGGAATCAGTATTTCTGTACCAAAAACCGCGCGTATAATGTTCCCAAAAAGTGCTTGCTTTCTCTTTACGGGTGGTTAATTTGGGAGGGGGGACACAGGGTGGGAAAAAGCGAGGTCGCCTGTCCCATCAGATTTGGTGAAGGAAGGCGGCCGTGACCTTCCAAAGAAACCGTTCCGGCATTTGCCTGAAGCGACTTAGGGGTAATCACGGGAAACGTGAATCAGGATGGTCGGACGCGGGTTTGAGCCGTCGTCCTCCAGGATGCTCGTCCACTGCGCCACCTCGCTCGGTCCCTATTTAGGTCACAACTGCACATTTGTATCTCTTGCGCGCATTTTGGAGACCGAAGGATAGGTTTTGCTTCAGAATGACTTCAAACGAAGAACGAAAATCGGACAGGAACCTCATCTGAAGCGAAGGGCTTCTCAAAGATTCCAGACAACGAACTGAAAACAGACAGAGGTTGGCGCCGCTCTTGGTACGAAGGATTCGGTTTTAACGAAAAGACGGAGAGCTGTGAGGACAGAACGTTGATTCTGGAGTTTCCAGAGGACTGCATCCAGCGTGGGAGATGGTGGCACGAACAGAACTCCACATTTGAGGGTGATATTGGGTTCTTTTGTGACATTTGTTAAATGCCTTCTCTTTGGGCATGACTTGAGAACTCTTAAGCGCAGGTGAATGAAAGAGTGCGCAATTCCCGGTTTTTGTCTTTTTCAAAAGTTCAATAAAAGAGTTACCTCTTTGCTGCTGTAGTTTTCTGAGCGTGTTGATTTTGTGTTAATGAATATAGACCTAAAATGATTTTGTTTTCCTACCGATAATAACCCAGATATTTTCGATTATTCATTAACTGCAAGGTATGGTTCCCCTATAAGGACAACGTTGGAATCTTGTTACACATTTGTACACATATTAGCACTTAATCTACCGCACGAGTAGATGTAAGGAAAAGTAGTTATTCGCGTTAATGAACACAAGCAGCGAATTTTTATGTATGTAACGTAGACCTATCCATGACTTGAAGGATGTAACTAACACAGAAACATCTGCGCCTTATCACTAAATTATTTCCACCACATCTATCGAGGCCAGGTCTGTTGAAAAATTAACTTAAGAGAATTAATTTGCGATAACATCTTTCAGTACTGCCTACAGCCACATTGATTTCTGAAATTATCATCCATTCCGTTATTTACTGAAAATCTTGAGATGTAATTAGAAAAATATAAGACAGGGTATCTCTGAGTCTACCTGACTAAACTTACACATGTGATGTATACACTGAAGAGTGATGTATACACTGAAGAGCCAAACAAACTCGTACTCCTGCCTAATATGGTGTAGGGCCTCCATTAGCATGCGGAAGTGCCACAACACGATGTGGCATTGACTCGACTTATGTCTGAAATAGTGCTGGAGGGAATTGACATCATGAATCCTGCAGGGCTGTCTATAAATCCGTAAGAGTACGACGGGATGGAAATCTCTTCTGGACAGCACTCTAGAAGGCGTTCTCAAACGGAAGCGTTTAAACTCAGGAGAGTGTTCCTGGAGCCACTCTATAGTAGTTCTGGATGTGACAGGTGCTTCATCGCCGTGCTGGAATTGCTTAAGTCGGTCGGAATGCACAATGGACATTAATGGGTTTGGTTGTTTGGGTGTAGAGACCAAAGAGCAAGGCCATCGGTCTCACCAGATTGGAGGAGGATGGGGAAGGAAGTCGCCGTGCCTTTTCTAAGGAACCATCCCGGCATTTGCCTAGAGCGATTTTAGGAATCACGGTAGTGAACCGTCGCCCTCCCGAATGTGAGTCCAGTTTGCTAACTGCTGCGCCACATCACTCGATGGACATGAATGGATGCAGGTGATCAGACAAGATGCTTACGTACGCGTCAGCAGTCAGAGTCGTTTCTAGGCGTATCGTAGGTCCAACACCACTCCAACTGCACACGCCCCACACCATTACAGAGCCACCACCAGCTTTAACAGTGCCATGACGAGATGCCGGGTCCATGGATCCGTGAGGTTTTCTCCGTACCCGTACATGTCCATGCGCTCGATACAATTAGAAACGAAACTCGCCCGACCAGGCAACATGCTTCCTCAACACTCCAATGTCGGAGTTGACGGGCCCAGGCGAGGTGTAAAACTTAATGCCGTGCAGTTATCAAGGGTACACAAGTGGGTCTTCGGTTCAGAAAGCCCGCATCGATGATGTTTCGTTGAATGGCTCGCATATTTGAAGTACTTGAAGTCAGTTTTGTTTACGTTCGAAAAGATTAAAGGGATACTGCAGCAACACAACAACATTCTAAAAATGGATGGAATCGACAAGGAACTGCCCTAAAATTTGGTAGGCTTGCTGAAACAGACAAACTGCAACAGCGGAAATGTCCTACAGTACAGTATTGCCTCCAAAATCCTGAAAGAATAACGCAAGACTTGTCCGGAATTCTCAGTGGCGTGAATGATTTTGAGACATTGAAGAAACTGGCTACGAGAGCGTCGCAGCACATGCGTCCCAAAGCCAATCCGGGAATGAATCACAAGATTTCTAGGTTTCTCACTCCTCCTTTTGAAAATGGGACAATGCTTTCCCCTACAGAAGAAAAGGAAGGAGAACGATCAGCTGCTAGAGATCTTTACGGAAAAATGCCACGAAGTGCAGTCGGGAAGCAGCAACTGGGAGCTGGAAGGAGCAGAGAATTCAAGAGGACCAGATGGTGAGCTAAGCTATCGCGGTCTGACTCTTGAGGCTTCGACGGCGATCGTCTGCTTGACCGGTGGAAACGACAATTGCCGATACTCCTAGAGCTACCAGAAGTAGGAAAAAGCATTTTTTGCTCTTCCTGCTACTAGTGTCGTATGTCAAAAGATATCTAGTATGTTTGGTAGCAAGCATTACTCGGAAAATAGATATTCAGGAAAATAGATCACAAATAAACACCGAACGTGTTGATGAACTTTGGTTCCTTGATGTTACTGAAACCATGCATGCAAGTGATTTCATACTTGTGATAAATTTTAGTTTCAAAATACGGATTTGAAATTAATTAAAAACCAGTGAAGATCGCGAAGACACTTTTACTATATTTATTTATTTATTTATTTAACCTATAGGTGATAGGTTTCGATCACCACATTGTCATCTTCAGCCCTGCATAAAAATATAGATGGAGAATGGCTATACGTGGAAGAGGACCGACGGTCACCAACCGCTCTTCATTCAGTGGTTCCTGTTCCGGGTACAGCCATCTTCCATCAGTATTGTTTTAGCGCTGTAGATGACAATGTAATAAACGTGCGTTTTCGATCTAGACAGTTTCATAACTAATTTCAAATAATCTAGTTTGCTCGCTGACTGCCTCCAGCTATGTTTCCAAAATTAATTGAAAAGAGTAGATAGCAAAATTTATCAAATTTGCATTGGTATGTCACAACTTTCTCTGTGTTAATTACAACAGTACAAATAATCATAACCGCAAAAAATGCATGTCTGTTTTGATTTTAAAAAGTGGTATTTAAACACACATGATTTTTTATACCTTTACTCTGCTCCCAATATGACAAAATTTTCTGGTATTTGCTTTCCGGTTTTCTTATTTGTTCACAAATGGTAAGTAGTACGTTTCCAATTTTAAATTATTTATTTGCTATTTTTGTACTAGCTGGAAATGAGCAGAAGCACAAAGTAATATAGGTCTAAGTCGGGTGTCCTGTATGAAATCGGACTCATACAAGCAGGTGTATGTTTCAGAGTACAAAACCGAACCTGCTGGCTAAAGACTCGACTGAAATCTGCCGGTACCCGGAGATACCCGCCCGTTATAGACCTCTAAGCACATACAGGAGCAGATCATTGTGAATGAAACCAGCGTATTTTCAACAGAGTGAAATCATTTTTCCGTCGCTCGTTTCAGGTAGCTGATGATAGTAGGACAGGCCTCCAGCGACGAAAGTAATACATCGCTACAGTCCTCTACTCACGCTGACTTTACCCTGCCGGAATTCGACAGCTCGACACCCGAAACCAAGCCCTTTTTTTCAGTGACTTTTTGATTGTAGAGCTGCTGTCAAGCTTTTTGTGCCTCCCGTATCCCAGTTGGACCCGCAACTGGCTGGCAGAGTAAGTGAAAAATCGTAAAACGCCTCCATAAACTGAATGCGCGCGCTCGTGTGTGTGTGTGTGTGTGTGTGTACGCGCGCACATACGTATACGAGCGGTGGGAGATGAGATGGCTTGAGGCATTGGCAGCCCACTCCACACTCCAGGCCAGGGCTCCAGTCCGGGTCGGGAATGACGCACGGCGTGATCTGCGCCGATAGCGGGCGCCTTATTACCTGCCTGCCCTATTACGCTCGCGCTCCTCGCGAACTTTGCGCACGCGCTCACACACACACACACACACACACACAGACACACACACACACACACACACACACACACACACACACACACACACACACACACACGCACCTCGTAGTGGGTCGCACCAAATGCCGACTACCTGCTGGCGTCGAGAAGCGAACTGGCGCCATATATGCGGTCATCAGGCGCCGAGGCTGGGAAACACGTACACTCCCGCCTGTGATAGAATACCTTGCCTCTGTTTTTCTTTCTAATGAAGTACTAGTCCGTATCAACATGTCCGAAGATATGTGACTGCCTCTTTGAGATTTATATTTACGTGTTTCTCAAGACAGGTTGAGATTGTAACACAACAGAACAGTAACTCGAATATGTGAATGGTGGAATAGATGACCAGTCATACAAGCGACACGTCAAATAGATAACTAGTCAAATACACGACTAGCCAAATGTAATAAAACTGAGCACCTGCCACCATCCTTTTGATGCTATGTATTATGTAGCTATCAGTTTCAGTTCACCGTGTTCAGGCTGTAACTGACACTGAGGGGGTGAAGGCCTGTCAGCCTGAAGATGACTTACTGAATCACTGAAACTGGTATCTATGTAATAAATAACATCCATTTTATTACACAAGCAAACGGCCAAAGCCCCTCAAACCTTCACTCAAAAGGATAGACATATAAATACTACTCAAATACGCGCCTAGTCAAACAGGCGCCTAGTCAAATAGAGAAAAGGGCAGTCGAGCACATCACTAAAATGAAGTCTCAGCAACGCTGTGGCCAAAACCTGGTGATCTGGGAGGAGACCAGTGTAGACAACACTGCTAAGGAGACGAGGTAATGTCTTACCTTGTGGCAGCGTCAGTACCAAGCAGCTGCGTTCTGCCGTACCTACGTCAATATATACTGAACGTAAGTCACTCTACAGAACACGGTGGAGGATATTTTGTTCTAATATCAGCCACCATCCGTTCTATAGCGATCGGAATTGGAGACATCGGAAGACCCTTAAATTGACATCTCCCATTCTCTGTCTCGTATTATCCATGCGGTATCAGCAACGAAATATACGAAAGAGGCAGTAGGTCCTGGAAGCACGCGCAAAATTGCTTATCATTTCCATACTAGATTCTTTTCGTGAAAGAGTATTGCAACTCATCATGATTCCTTCAGACTGCATCGGAGTGTGCGCTGTTTTGAATCTTGCAGGCACGAGAAAGCCATGCGTCCGACCGGCATTCCAACCCGGCACCACATTACTTGCGGGCAATACCCTCACCGAACGAACTGGCTAAGGCGGTGGTCGGATAGACGCTGGACTCACGTTCCTAACGACATCGCTTCGAACCCCGTCCAGGCAACCAGATTTATTTGATTTCCCAAAATCGTTTAGCATGAATGCTGGCATGGTTCTTTTGAAAAGGACACTGGCAATTTCCTTCCCAAATCCTAGCTTGCGCCGAGTCTCAAATGGTCCTGTCGCCTACAGGATGTAAAACCTCAACTTTCCTTTTCTTCCCACCGGTTAAGCTATCTGCTCCTCACAGATTCACTTCTGCCAACTCGCCTCTTCGACTTATGGAACCGGAAAGTTCTAATCTGCACTGCAGTTTCACCACTATCCCAGAGCATATCACACAAGGTGTAACGGCTACAAGTGCAGATATTTCTGTTGGTGACTGAGGACAGTGTACTCTACAACATAATATCAGTATTTCTTCTTTTGTAGATCAATAATTATAGCTAATAGTAGTAGCATGTTTTTAGGTTGGTTAGTACCTCTAAATACCTCTGACAAGATCAGGGCAGTAATGGCTGTTTTCCTCTGCCCAGCATGTCAGATGTTGAAGTGTGGACGCGTGGATCCAGAACGGTTAGTCTATATGGCTCAAATCGCTCTGAGCATTATGGGACTTAACTGTTGAGGTCATCAGTCCCATAGAACTTAGAACTACTTAAACCTAACTAACCTAAGGACAGCACACACATCCATTCCCGAGGCAGGACTCGAACCTGCGACCGTTGCGGTCGCGCGGTTCCAGACTGTAGCGCCTAGAACCATTCGGCGACCCTGGCCGGCGTTTAGTCTATACTGCAGGCGTAGTCCATTTAAAGGCGCAATTACGATCGTGCAGAAAACGTCGAGTAGTAAATTACCTAACGTGTTTGCGGGAAGACTGACGCAGAGAAGAAACAGCTAACACACATTAAAGTACCACAGAAAAAATATCTGCACTTGTAACGGCTGCACCCTGTACGAGGGGTTACCCAAGGAAAAAATTAGCCAATACGTTTGTCCCACCCGCGCTTCCACCACTCGAAACCTTTTCTGTAGTCATCTTTAGAAATGGCTGACAGCTACCCCCTCATTTTTTTCCTGACTTCTTCAACGTTGTCAAATCGGTGTCTTTTCATGCTCCTTTTCATGCGTGGGAATAAGGAAAAGTCGCACCGGGCCAGGTGAGGTAAGGTGAGTAACGTGCGTCGGGACAGACGTCCATGCCATTTTTAGCCAAAAAAAACCTCACAGAGATGGCTGTGCGTGCAGTTGCCTTGCCTTTCGAAGAACCAGTTGCCTGTCTGTCATAAATCCGTTCTTTTTTTAAGAACAGTGCTGCTCCAAGACAACGCACTGATCTCTGAGGGTTTATCAACTGTCTGTCGACGAACTGTGACCACAAGATCTCGAATTTTTTCAACATTTTCGTCGATTCGGGCAGTTGATGGACGCCCTGAACGAGGCTGGTCATCAGTCCTCATGTCACCATTTTTAAATCGAGCAACCCACACGTATACTTAGGTTTTTCTCACAGCACCATCTCGGTAAGCTGTAATCAACATTAAAACAGTTTCAGCAGCATTTTTACCTAGTGGAAAACAAAATTTCCCAGCTGCACATTGTTCACTTACACTTGCCATAATAAACAACGAAACAAGAAAAAAGCAACGTTTGCAAAAGCAATCACTGTAAATGAACAAAACAAGACAGGTCGACAACACAAACGGAAATGAATTGGCAATGTATGCACGCCTAGCGGCAGAAATGCGTACTACACAACCTCCGCCCAAGGAAATGTCATTCCGGTTCCTTTTCGGTGCCCCCTCATATCTGGAACATAATCATTCAGATTTTACCTCAGTCGTGAGCCGACAATGCGGTGCTGCACCTACTGCCTTGTCGAAATCTAGGGAGGCCAACCCTTTTGCTCACTTGCATCTACACTACTGCCCGTTAAAAGTGCTGCACCAGGAAGAAATGCAGATGATAAAAGGGCATTCATTGGACAAATATATTATACTAGAACTGACACGTGATTACATTTTCACGCAACTTGGGTGCATAGATCCTGAGAAATCAGTACCCAGAACAACCCCCTCTGACCGTAATAATGACCTTCATACGGCTGGGCATTGAGTGAAACAGAGCGTGGATGGCGTGTGCAGGTACAGCTGCCCATGCAGCTTCAACACGATACTACATTTCATCACGAGTAGTGACTGGCGTGTTGTGACGAACCAGTTGTTCGGCCACCATTGACCAGACGTTTTCAGTTGGTGAGAGGTCTGGAGAATGTGCTGGCCAGGACATCAGACGAAAATTTTCGGTATCCAGAAAGGCCCGTATAGGTCCTGCAACATGCGGTCGTGCATTATCCTGCTGAAATGTAGGGTTTCGCAGAGATCGAATGAAGGGTAGAGGCACAGTTCGGAACACATCTGAAATCTAACGTCCGCTGTTGAAAGTGCTGTCAATGCAAACAAGAAGTGACAGAGACGTGTAAGCAATCGCACCCCATACCATCACGCCGGGTGGTACGCCAGTATAGCCATGACGAATACACACTTCCAATGTGCGTTCACCGCGATGTCGCCAAACACGGATGCGACCATCATGATGCTGTGAACTGAACCTGGATTCATCCGAAAAAATGACGTTTTGCCATTCGTGCACCCAGGTTCGTCGTTGAGTACACCATCACAGGCGATCCTGCCTGTGATGCAGCGTCAATGGTAACTGCAGCCACGGTCTCCGAGCTGATAGTTCGCGCTGCTGCAAACGTCGTCGAACTGTTCGTGCAGATGGTCGTTCTCTTGTAAACGTCCCCATCTGTTGACTCAGGGATCGAGACGTGACTGCACAATCCGTTACAGCCGTGCGGATAAGATGCCTGTCATCTCTACTGCTAGTGATACGAGGCCGTTGGGATCCAGCACGGCGTTTTGTATTACCCTCCTGAACCCACCGATTCCATATTCTGCTAACAGTCGTTGGATCTCGACCAACGCGAGCAGCAATGTCGCGATACGTTAAGCCGCAATCGCGATAGGCTACAATCCGACCTTTATCAAACTCGTAAACGTGATGGTACGCATTTCTCCTCCTTACACGAGGCATCACAACAACGTTTCACCAGGCAACGCCGGTCAACTGCTGTTTGTGTATGAGAAATAGATTGGAAACTTTCCGCATGTCAGTACGTTGTAGGTCTCGCCACCGGCGCCAACCTTGTGTGAATGCTCGAAAAAGATAATCATTTGCATTCACAGCATCTCCTTCCTGTCGATTAAGTTTCGCGTCTGTAGCATGTCATCTTCGTGGTGTAGCAATTTTAATGGCCAGTAGTGTAGTATCTGCAAAATACTGTGCCTGAAAACGGGACCATGTGAACTGATCAAAGCCTATTGTGTACTGGGTGAAGGTGCCGCTAAATTACAAAATTGCATTATGGAACAGGTAGGTCTGATGCAATTCGGAGAGTAGGCCGCCGGAAGCGAACGCGGTAGTAATGGCTACTGAGGTGTGCTGGTCCGGTAGTGGGGGGAGGACAGGGGATAAATCGCTGCAGTGAATGCGTCAGCGGTTCCCGGAGGGTGGGTGGGAGGGAGGGAGGACTCCAGTAAATCAGGCTGTATGGGCGCCCGCAGAAATACCTGTGGCGTGCGAACGGGGCCGCCAGCAGGCTACTGTGTTCCAGACTAAGTACCGTACCTCACCGCGACAGCTCCTGTGCCGGCACTGTGAACGACGCTCTCCACTAATACCTACTTATCCTGCAGCTTATTTGCACTGGAATCTGGAATCATCCAGCTCTGAGTACAAGCTCTTTAACGTAATTAACTTCGCAAATAGGGTTCAGTTTAACATGTTGGTCCCAAATATTTCATTCACAGAATAACTATCTCGAATAAATTGTAGTATTACGGTTCCTTACGATCCAAATGAAAGTATTTAATGAGCAGTCTAATCACCATGACCGTAAATGCCCAAACGACCATCACCATAACCAGCCTAATCACTGTCACTGTACATGTCACAATCACCAGCTCCGTAACCACTGTAACAACCAGACCAGTAAAATAACCACCAACATGGCCTACACCATCATCACTAGCATCATGATCACCACCACCACTGCCATAAGAATTATCAGCAATTTGAAGCTCATTGTTTCACGACGTCATGTAGACTTTACCATTAATTACAGATTTTTTGCTATACCCATCCATGAGACTCCTGAATGTTTTCTGTCATCATCTACCTGCTGTACACTGAGGCATCATCTTTGGCTTCTCTTATATCTTGCAATCCAGTAAGTGATTAAACTGACTCGCCTACCATACGTTCTACTGACCCCGAGTCCAGTCTCAGTCCACCTTCATTACAGTCACAGTTACGTCCTGCACTCCATTAACCTCCCTTATCTGATGTTTCTGCGTCCATCATACTAACTCCCAACAAACACATCTCTCTCCACTGCTCACAGTCTGACCATTAATTACAAGTGATTTTCGTATTAAAATTTAAAGTCTCACTGCGACAACTTAGAAATGGTGATACATACAGATAGAAAAGTTTCCGTTTCAGTGACATTCGACGCTTTCTTTTGAAAACAGCATCTAGTTCAACATAAACACTCCACGCCGCTTTTACTCTTGCGCTTACTTCTTTATCTTTTCACATAATCAGTGTATGAAGACATCCAAAATAGCAAGCAGCCCCCCATAAATCTACTTCTACACTTTATAACGTGTAGGGGAGGGTGTTTTACCTAGAGGGTAGTACACTTAGGAACACATGATGTTCATCGGCCGGTTCTTCAGTCTTGTTAATGACTTTAGAATTACATTAAGGAATGCGAACTAGACAGCAACACATGCACTTTCCACCATTTTCTGCTTCTTTTTATTATTGTCAGTAATCATGTGGTTGTCCTGCGCAGCATTTGTAAATATTTCGGTTTCGACACACGCATATGCCGTATGAAAACCGTTTGGAATGTAATGTTAGCTCTTCACTTACAAGCTACTATGGCACTTGAGACTGTATGTTCTAACTAGTACGGTTAAGTGACACTCCGTCGGTGGTCCACCACCCAGTACCCTGACACGGATGGTCTTTTTACCACGGAACGCGTAATATTTGCAAACTAAGGCAGCTTCAAGAACGGCTAAGCAACTTGTCCTGTCTTAAAAATGGAAATTTGCGTTAGTTTCCAATAAATTTAGTTCCAAAACCTATTCACCTTGTACTCGCGTTTTTAATAAAGTTTCTGCTTTATTTGATTTCACTTACTGATTGTTGGTGTGTAGCAGAGCGATAACGTAACAGATAGAGGACTAAATACAGTAATGACAAGGTTTTCTCAATTGCAACGATTTTAAATTTCAACAGAATCCTTATTCATAGGTACATAACCATGTTGAACATTTGAACAAATTTTCACATCTAGAAAAATCTTAATTTTACGCAGTTCTTTTCTTTTTGTAGTTACATAAAAAGACTGCAGCACATCAAAGTGAATATTATTATTTAAAAATGCAATAAGATGATATATTAAACTTACATTGTAAGACTGGCTACAAGCGGAAGTCTGCGAAGTTTTCCAAGACACAACGATCTCCACTTCTGTTTCCTTTTCGATGTGTTTATTTTGCACTAATTTACTGACGATGGTCGAAGTAGAGAGGATATAAAATGTAGACTGGCAATGACAAGGAAAGCGTTTCTGAAGAAGAGCACTATAGGACTTAACAGCTATGGTCATCAGTCCCCTAGAACGTAGAACTACCTAAACCTAACTAACCTAAGGACATCACACAACACCTAGTCATCACGAGGCAGAGAAAATCCCTGACCCCACCGGGAATCGAACCCGGGAACCCGGGCGCGGGAAGCGACAACGCTACCGCACGACCACGAGCTGCGGACAAACATGGACGATAAATAGATTAGACAAGAACAGAATAGAAGCTTTCGAAATGTGGTGCTACAGAAGAATGCTGAAGATTGGATGGGTAGATCACATAACTAATGAGGAGCTATTGAATAGAATTGAGGATAAGAGGAGTTTGTGGCACAACTTGACTAGAAGAAGGGATCGGTTGGTAGGACATGTTCTGAGGCATCAAGGGATCACAAATTTAGTACTGGACGGCATCGTGGAGGGTAAAAAGGATAGAGGGAGACCAAGAGATGAATACACTAAGCAGATTCAGAAGGATGCAGGTTGCAGTAGGTACTGGAAGATGAAAAAGCTTGCACAGGATAGAGTAGTATGGAGAACGGCATCAAATCAGTCTCAGGACTGAAGACAACAACAACAATTTACTGATTTTCGAATGTCCTTTCAAACGTGTTTTATTAATTGCTCACATAACTTGCTTACCTCCGCGAGAGACAAACAATGCCGTGTGTTTGACTAGGACTGGAATCCGAGTACCTCTAACTTCACGGAAAATGCTCTCAGGGACTGAGTTGCCCAGGCTCGACTCACGATGCGCCCTCACATCGGAAGCGAGGCTGTGAGGGTGAGTCGTGAGTCCTGCCTCAATAGTTTAGTCAGCGACGACACTCCTCACTAACCACGATGTCAGCCAGTTATAAAGAAGATTTTAAAATGGCAAAGCACTAAAATAACATGTTTTCACCCTACTGCAACGGTCTTCTTCGGGGCATGACCTAATTTAGCTGTGGAGTGTGTACTTAAATATGTATCGATTACAACAGAGTCGTATGACCTCCAATGTCAAAAGTATTAGATTCTTTCTAAAAAGATTGGAAAAGGGCACAGGTCATACCCGTTTTCAAGAAGGGACGTCGAACAGATATGAAGAACTATAGACCTATATCTCTAACGTCGATCAGTTTTAGAATTTTGGAACACATATTATGTTCGAGTATAATGACTTTGCTGGAGACTAGAAAACTACTCTGTAGGAATCAGCACGGCTCTCGAAAAAGACGACCGTGTGAAACCCAGCTCGTGCTATTCGTCCACGAGACTCAGAGGGCCATAGACACGGGTTCCCAGGTAGATGCCGTGTTTTTTCACTTCCGCAAGGCGTTTGATACAGTTCCCCACAGTCGTTTAACAAACAAAGTAAGAGAATATGGACTATCAGACCAATTGTGTGATTGGATTGAAGAGTTCCTAGATAACAGAATGCAGCATGTCATTCTCAATGGAGAGAAGTAAGAGTGATTTCAGGTGTGCCGCAGGGGAATGTCGTAGGACCGTTGCTATTCACAATATACATAAATGACCTGGTGGATGACATCGGAAGTTCACTGAGGCTTTTTGCAGATGATGCTGTGGTGTATCGAGAGGTTGTAACAATGGAAAATTGTACTGAAATGCAGGAGGATATGCAACGAATTGACGCTTGGTGCAGGGAATGGCAATTGAATCTCAATGTAGACAAGTGTAATGTGCTGCGAATACATAGAAAGAAAGATCGTTTATCATTTAGCTACAATATAGCAGGTCAGCAACTGGAAGCAGTTAATTCCATAAATTATCTGGGAGTACGCATTAGGAGTGATTTAAAATTGAATGATCATATAAAATTAATCGTCGGTAAAGCAGGTGCCAGAGTGAGATTCACTGGAACAATTCTAAGGAAATGCAGTCCGAAAACAAAGGAGGTAGGTTACAGTACACTTGTTCGCCCACTGCTTGGATACTGCTCACCGGTGTGGGATCCGTACCAGATAGGGTTGATAGAACAGATAGAGACAATCCAACGGAGAGCAGCGCGTTATAGAGAGGATCCAACGGACAGCAGCGCGCTTCGTTACGGGATCATTTAGAAATAGCGAGAGCGTTACGGAGATGATAGATAAACTCCAGTGGGACACACTGCAGGAGAGACGCTCACTAGCTCAGTACGGGCTTTTGTTGAAGTTTCGAGAACATACCTTCACCGGAGAGTCAAGCAGTATATTTCTCTCCTACGTATATCTCACGAAGAGATCATGAGGATAACATCAGAGAGATTAGAGCCCACACAGATGCATACCGACAATCTTTCTTTACACGAACAACACGAGACTGGAATAGAAGGGAGAACCGATAGAAGTACTCAAGATACCCTCCGCCACACACCGTCACGTGGCCTTCGAAGTACGGATGTAGATGTAGATATAGAACTAAAAACAGCAGTGGTCAGAGTCACGAGAGAGGGAGGGAGGGAGAGAGAGGGTGTATGATAGATTATGGTGTGTTACTGTTGGTGGGCGAAGACTTGTCAGCAAAACTAAGGTCGTTCAGATATGTTAACACACATTTATTTTATGCTCTCTGTGTTCGAGAATCTAAATTGTTGAGAATAATTTCGGTGATCTACAAATTACTTGCACGATTAAAAATGGTGTTCTAGGGGAGAAGGGGCGCGGTAAGGAAACTAGGAGGGACGTTTAGTTAGTAATGCAACACCTTTTTTTCCGTTGAAAAAAATTGGAATCTGGTGAATCGTGGATGCACGCACTGTACGTGGCCTTTAAAATGGCGTCTGTAACGGAGGTGAGTTCTAAGCAGAGCACTGTCATTGAGTTTCTTCTGGCGGAACACCAGAGCATTGCAGATATTCATACTCGCTTGCGATTGTCTACGGAGACATGGCAGTGAACAAAAGCACGATGAGTCGTTGGATGAGACGTATGTCGCAAGAAGGTTGCGTAAACCTGTCCAGGTCGGCCACACACACGTGTACTGCTTGCAATGTCCGAACATTCGGACACACTCATTCGAGATGATCGACGTATCAGAATCGAACACACCTCGTTGCGCAACTGGCCGTCTCAGTTCGTAGTGCTAACACAACATTCCAGCAGTTGGGGTACTCATATGTGTGTGCCCCGCTAGGTTCCCCGTCGCCTAACATAAGACCAGAAACGTCCAACGAAGATCCATCTCTGCGTACTAGCTTCCGAGTTATGAGATTGATCGTAACAATTTTTCGTCCAATATCGTCATAGGCAATGAAACATGGGTTCAGCACTTCGAACTGGAAACAAAACGGCAATCCATGGCGTGGTGCGATACACCTCTCCTTCGAAGAAAAGGTTGAAACCCGCACCCTCAGCTGGTGAAGTCATGACGAACGTGTTCCGGGACGCTGAAAGGGTCATTCTGTTTGATGTCATCCATCATGGTGCAACGATTAATGAACTTTATTGTGCCACCACCAGGGAACTGAAGAGACGACTTCAGGGTGCATGTCACCACAAAAATGCAAACGAAGCTCTCCAATTCCATGACAACTCAAGGACTCGCACAAGTTTGCCCATCCGATAAGAGCTGACAAAAGTTCACTGGACCTTTCTTCCTCATCCACGCTTCCGACTTCCATGTGTTTGCCCCAATGAGGTATGCGCTCTGTGGGAAGCAGTACGTGGGTGATGGGGAGGTTGTTGACGCAGTACAAGGCTGGCTCCGACGTCGACCAGTAGAGGGCTACCGTGCGGGTGTGCGAGCTCCCTCAGTAAGGTGCGGTAAGGGTGTCGCGCTGAAGGGAGATTATACTGAAAAATAGCGTTTTGTAGCCAAAAGAGTGGTATTAGAATGGCAAATAACACCAACCTCCTTTCAGAAAAAAGAAAAATGTGTTGCATTACCGTCGCATTTGAAGAAGGAAGAGGTGAATGGCAAATCATTGTAATAGAGATACGGGCCGCAAATGGAATAAGGTCACTGACATTGTAATGCTGATGCATTAATTTGTTCTGAAAGCGGTGCTAATATTCAAGACAATAATAGCGGGTTCCAAGCTGTGACCTATCTGGTGAAGTTAACCTTGCATTACTGATCAACTGTTTCACCAGGTATCCAGTCTAGTTTACCAAATTGCCAACCAGACAAACATTAATTATAATCTTTTGATAGTAGTCTTACGACAACCGGTGATATATATACAAAAAGAGAATTGAAATAAAAGGAAATAAATCGGTTGATATTCGGACATTTATTTTAACACTGATCACTGTTCCGTTAAATTTTCAGCATATTGAACTTGATTCATAACTGAACAGGTGCCTTATTCAGGATTGTGAAAATGTGAGTTTGTAATCTTACGGAACACCTCAAATATGGAGCCAAGATTGGGAGACTGCATACAACACTGCATTCATAAAATAACACGCGAAGAACGTTGAAACATATGCAAAAGGAAATTAAGCACAATCAACAGATTCAATTTTCACCCAAAGAAGTTACGTTCATAGCGCAATCCTGTCCGTCATGAAATTACCACACACTGGTATACTAAATTCATACTAACTCTCTGTGAAATCTTCCCGAAAAGACTAGCTGAGGGCTACTTGGATCATTACACCACATGCTTCACGTGGTCAACTTGGTTTACACAAAGAGTGTAACTCCACAATAATTTTGATAATTAAAATAAATTACATCGAAATGCAATTTACAAAAGAAAAACCTCGAACTGGTTACTATCGTCTGACTATTAACCTGATGGGTCAAACAACTGTATAAGCACATGGTACTGGTCTCACGAAGTACACCCCACGTGGGTTGCTATATTGAAAAATATTGTCAAGACGAGACGATATAATGTCACACACATTCGTATTAAAGATCGATGATCTTAGTTAGAGTTACGGGTCAACAACACGTGGTTCCACTTTACTCACAAAGTAGTGACAAAGCAACTACTGGAAGATATTCTGAACTTCATACTCGAATCACACTGCGTTTCAATTTAATATAACATTAGATATTTTAGATCTAAACCTGAACTAAAGGTGATTAAATTTTCAGTTAGGCTGAACTTAAGAAATCCATTGTCCTACGGACTTAGCAGAGACGCGCTTAGCCAGAGATCTTGCCACTTCAGACGCTCGCCGCAGACATACTGCCGTGGGCCCCTACCAAGGGTGCTTCCACAGATACAAACGGAAGTGACCAGAGAGGCAGCTTCCTATACCAACATGACAAGGGACGGACAGGACCATACTAAGAATAGAAACCTCTCTGCTTTTAGAAAGCGTAGCTAACTGTTCCGACGTTGGTCCTACTGTTCTCTAGCAGACAGGCTTGTCTGCTACCATCAAGCATGTAACTAGAAATACATTTGCTCATTCATCCTTTCACACAGAAGGGAAGGGGGATGACAGTATCTTATCATATACAGTATATAAAAGAAAGCGGATGTAGGTTCCGTGTGAGACTGTGTGGCATTAATTACATATAAACTGTATTTTAAAGTGTAGTAGTGTGGCAGATCGTTCTTGATTATGTGTAAAAGTAACACGTTCCACTGCTCAGTCTCCTCCCAGATAGTCAGAAACACCACAGTAAATTTGGAAGTCGAATGTATGCCGTAAATGACAACAGATTTAAGAGATTAACATGAAAGAAATCCAACAGAGACCTTTCAACACATTTCACTTTGACGACAGGCTGATGTTCATGGCCCAACGCCAGGAAACAAGCGTCTAGGAGACGGCAAAGCTGGCTGGCTGTTCGGGTGCCACTGTCGTTAGCGCATACGGAGAGTAGCTGAAGGACGTCGGAGGAAACGACTAGACGACTGACTACTGGACCTCCACGCCTCGCGACAGCACGGGGAGGCTGCAGTCTTGCACACTCTTTAAAGCCGGATAGGCGGCGACCTGTGGCACATCTGACGGCTGAGCTGGAGCAAACAAGTGTTTAGGGGCACACCGCTCAGCGCGTACTGTGGAGCACGAGGGCATTTAGTCGGTGACTCGTACGTGTTCCGGTGTCGAACCCGTGACACCGTCAGTTAAGACTACGGTGGGCACGGGATTAACGTGGATCAGTGGAAACGTGTCACTTGCCCGCCTCTTTAGATGCACCACTTCCCTTTAACATGAGATTGGTGGTGGTGTCCGACACTGCCGTCATCCACACGAATAGCTGGTCGAAACATAAACTGCAGGAGGGACACAGACAAGTGAGGGCAGTGTTACGCCTGCTCTTCCGTGGGACCCGTGGTGATAAGCCACGACAGCTGAAGACCACGTGAACACTACTGCGGACTGCCTTCATGCTTGATGTCATTCCTGATGCTAATGTCATTTTCCAGCAGGGTAACTGTCTGTGTATCAGTGCTAGAATTGCGCTGCAGAGGTTTGGAAAGCATGATAGCGAACTCCCGTTGATGTCTTGGCCACCAGATTAGCCTGATCAGCGACTCTAAAGAACGCCAGCTGCGCACCGACAAACCTTCGGCTTGTAATTGCCACATCCCTCTCGAAACCTACTGACGACTTGTACAATCTATGCCATACAGAATCGCTACTTTTTCCCCATACGCAATTAAACTCACATTTTGTTAAAGGGAGTCATAAACTTTCACAGAATCTGTGAATTCCAGGCATCGAAGTGATTCATGCCTATTGCCACGTTCTAGAGTTTCTATGACGGAGTGCGCATTTCAGTTGTCCTATAATTGATCCTAATTGAAGCTTGTTCCTTTGCTTGGTTAAAATATATGGTTCACTATTTTAGTGGCATATTTTTTCATGTTGTTGTTGTTGTTGTTGTTGTTGTTGTCTTCAGTCCTGAGACTGGTTTGATGCCGCTCTCCATGCTACTTTATCCTGTGCAAGCTTCTTCATCCCCAGTACTTACTGCAACCTACATCATTCTGAATCTGCTTAGTGTATTCGTCTCTTGGTCTCCCTCTATGATTTTTAAACTCCACGCTGCTCTTCAATGCTAAATGTGTGATCCCTTGATGCCTCAGAACATGTCCTACCAAACCGGTCCCTTCTTCTTGTCAAGTTGTGCCACGAACTCCTCTTTTCCCCAATCCTATTTAATACCTCCTCATTAGTTACGTGGTCTACCCATCTAATCTTCAACATTCTTCTCTACCATCACATTTCGAAACTTTCTATTCTCTTTTCGTCCAAACTATTCATCGTCCATGTTTCACTTCCATACATGGCTACACTCCACACAAATACTTTCAGAAATGACGTCCTGACATTTAAATCTATACCCGATGTTAACAAATTTCTCTTCTTCAGAAACGCTTTCCTTGCCATTGCCAGTATACATTTTATATCCTTTCTACTTCGACCATCATCAGTTGTTTTTCTCCCCAAATAGCAAAACTCCTTTACTGCTTTAAGTGTCTCATTTCCTAATCTAATTCCCTCAGCATCACCCGACTTAATTAGACTACATTCCATTATCCTCGTTTTGCTTTTGTTGATGTTCATCTTATATCCTCCATTCAAGACACTATCCATTCCGTTCAACTGTTCGTCCAAGTCCTTGCTCCATGGACTTGAATACCTACTCCGAATTTTTCTTTTGTTTCCTTTACTGCTTGCTCAATATACAGATTGGATAACATCGGGGACAGGCTACAAACCTGCCGCACTCCCTTCCCAACCACTGCTTCCCTTTCATGCCCCTCGTCCCTTATATCTGCCATCTGGTTTCTTTACAAATTGTAAATAGCCTTTCGCTCCCTGTATTTTACCCCTGCCACCTTTAGAGTTTGAAAGAGAGTATTCCAGTCAATATTGTCAAAAGCTTTCTGTAAGTCTACAAATGCTATAAATGTAGGTTTGCCTTTCTTTAATCTATTTTCTAAGATAAGTCGTAGGGTCAGTATTGCCTCACGTGCTCCAACATTTCGACGGAATCCAAACTGATCTTCGCCGAGGTCGGCTTCTACCAGTTTTTCCATTCGTCTGTAAAGAATTCGCGTTAGTATTTTGCAGCTGTGACTTATTAAACTGGTAGTTCGGTAATTTTCACATCTATCAACACCTCCTTTCTTTGCGATTGGAATTAGTGTATTCTTCTTGAACTCTGAGGATATTTCGCCTGTCTCATACATCTCGCTCACTAGATGGTAGAGTTTTGTCAGGACTGGCTCTCCCATGGTCGTCAGTAGTTCTAATGGAATGTTGTCTACTCCAGGGGCCTTGTTTCGACACAGGTCTTTCAGTGCTCTGTCAAACTCTTCACGCAGTATTATATCTCCCATTTCATCTTCATCTACATCCTCTTCCATTTACATAATATTGTCCTCAAGTACATCGCCCTTGTATAGGCCCTCTATATACTCCTTCCACCTTTCTGTTTTCCCTTCTTTGCTTAGAACTGTGTTTCCATCTGAGCTCTTGATATTCGTACAAGTGGTTCTCCTTTCTCCAAAGATCTCTTTAATTTTCCTGTAGGCAGTATCTATCTTACCCCAAGTGAGATAAGCCTCTACATCCTTACATTCGTCCTCTAGCCATCCCTGCTTAGCCATTTTGCACTCGATCTCATTTTTGAGACGTCTGTATTCCTTTTTGCCTACTTCATTTACTGCATTTTTATATTTTCTCCTTTCATCAATTAAATTCAATATTTCTTCTGTTACCCAAGGATTTCTACTAGCCCTCGTCTTTTTACCTACTTGATCCTCTGCTGCCTTCACTACTTCATCCCTCAAAGTTACCCATTCTTCTTCTACTGTATTTCTTTCCTCCATTCCTGTCAATTGTTCCCTTGTGCTCTCCCTGAAACTCTGTACAACATCTGGTCTAGTCAGTTTATTCAGGTCCCATCTCCTTAAATTCCCACTTTTTTACAGTTTCTACAGTTTTAATCTACAGTTCATAGCCAATAGATTGTGGTCAGAGTCCACATCTGCTCGTGGAAATGTCTTACAATTTAAAACCTCGTTCCTAAATCTCTGTCTTACCACTATATAATCTGTCTGATACATTTTAGTATCTCCAGGGTTCTTCCATGTATACAACCTTCTTTCACGAGTCTTAAACCAAGTGTTAGCTATGATTAAGTTAAGCTCTGTGCAGAATTCTACCAGACGGCTTCCTCTTTCATTCCTCTCCCCCAATCCATATTCACCCACTATGTTTCCTTCTCTCCCCTTTCCTACTCTCGAATTCCAGTCACCCATGACTATTAAATTTTCGTCTCCCTTCACTACCTGAATAACTTCTTTTATCTCATCACACATTTCATCAATTTCTTCATCATCTGCAGAGCTAGTTGGCATATAAACTTGTACTACTGTAGTAGGCGTGGGCTTCGTGTCTATCTAGGCCACAATAATGCTCTCACTATGCTGTTTGTAGTAGCTTACCCGCGCTCCTAATTTTTTATTCATTATTAAACCTACTCCTGCATTACCCCTATTTGATTTTGTATTTATAACCCTGTATTCACTTGACCAAAAGTCTTGTTCCTCCTGCCACCGAACTTCACTAATTCCCACTATATCTAACTTTAACCTATCCATTTCCATTTTTAAATTTTCTAACCTACCTGCCCGATTAAGGGATCTGACATTCCACGCTCCGATCCGTAGAATGCCAGTTTTCTTTCTCCTGATAACGACATCCTCCTGAGTAGTCCCCGCCCGGAGATCCGAATGGGGGACTATTTTACCTCCGGAATATTTTACCCAAGAGGACGCCATCATCATTTAACCATACAGTAAAGCTGCATGGCCTCAGGAAAAATTACGGCTGTAGTTTCCCCTTGCTTTCAGCCTTTCGCAGTACCAGCACAGCAAGGCCGTTTTGGTTAGTGTTGCAGGGCCAGATCAGTCAATCATCCAAACTGTTGCCCCTGCAACAACTGAAAAGGCTGCTGCCCCTCTTCAGGAACCAAACGTTTGTCTGGCCTCTCAACAGATACCCCCTCCGTTGTGGTTGCACCTACGGTACGGCCATCTGTACCGCTGAGGGACGCAAGCCTCCCCACCAACGGCAAGGTCCATGGTTCATGGGGGTACTTACATGGTTCATGTAAGTAATCATATTGTCTGATTGCAGTGACCATCTTCCGTACGTTCGGCAGTGATCATAAACGTGCACAAGTTCTTAAAAGAAGAATGGTTTCGCGGTACATGCGCTGAGCACATGCTCAAATGGTTCAAATAGCTCTGAGCACTATGGGACTCAACTGCTGTGGTCATCAGTCCCCTAGAACTTAGAACTACTTAAACCTAACTAACCTAAGGATATCACACACATCCATGCCCGAGGCAGGATTCGAACCTGCGACCGTAGCAGTCCCGCGGTTCCGGACTGAAGCGCCTAGAACAGCACGGCCACTGCGGCCACACATGCTCAGATATCGAGATTAACTGTCTCTTAATCTCTTGGCTAAGACACTGAAATTCGTCCTTGGTGGATGTGCGAAAGAATTTCCACTAATTACTCACAATATATGTAATAAAATGAGGTGTACCCCGTCAGAGCAGAAAGTTTCTAGATTGGGATAGTAAAAAGTAGAGAAAAGTTAGGATAGTGGTTTTAATGCTTCAAGCGTTCTACATCCCCTCCCCCTCCCACCACCTCCTCCCCCGAAGTGAGTATAACATCGTTCATACAACGGTATGAAACTGTAAGAAAATTCCTCCTTCGGGATGTTAGTCAATTCGCTCGTCACATTTGCTTGAATGTCGTCAGAGCGTTGACAATTCGTGTGAATTATTACTCTCTGTCGTTTTGTGGTACTTAAGTCTAGTCACCGGTGACGATTTTCTCCACAAAAGAACTGTCCGTGTTTTGCATTTCAATCACGTGGAGGCAGGCGCTCACGTTTCGTTGTTGTTCTTCGGCAGTCAAGGTGCGCGGGACAGACTTTGCACACTGTTTTCTCTTCTTCAAAACATCCTGGAGAATGTACTAAACACTTGCTTCAGAGGCCTTTCTGCACTGCGATTGGTGACGTAACGACGTTGCCGGCCGGGGTGATCGAGCGGTTCTAGGCGCTACAGTCTGGAACCGCGCGACTGATACGGACGCAGGTTCGAATCCTGCCTCGGCCATGGATGTGTATGATGTCGTTAGGTTAGTTAGATTTAAGTAGTTCTAAGTGCTAGGGGACTGATGACCTCAGGTGGTTAGTCCCATACATCCATGCCCGAATCAGGATTCGAACCTGCGACCGTAGCGGTCGCGCGGTTCCAGTCTGAAGCGCCTACAGCCGCTCGGTCACCCCGGCCGGCAAAAGTGAGACGCTTACACTGAAACGGAGACCCAAACACACCTCGCGAAACCGCACTGTTCCCACATTTCACAAATCTTGCCCCGTCGCCAAGTTAGGTGAGAACAACCGCTGTGAAATCCAATACTCTGCCAGCAACGTACATAGACATGCAGCGCCGTTAAACACGGCGCTGTGTATACAGTTTGGGATGGGGGGGGGGTGGTGGTGGTGAGGGGTGAGGAGGGGAAGGTCACTGCCAGCGTTGCTATAATACACCTTCAATTCTCAGCCGTAGAGGTATGTCATGTACAAACCTGGTTTCACATCCTCTTCCATTAATATTGTTATAACACTGTTTCCATCGACCATTACGGTTGGGAAATTCTTTATATTTCTTTATAAACTCACTCTGTTACGTTTTTCAGACCCACAATCTTCCTTGAAAATTTCGTTTATAATTTTTTTTTAAAAGCCCCCGTTTTTCAATTGACTCTAACTCACATAAACGTTCAGGCTTGACTACGGTACTAATTTGGCGTGATAGATAGGGAATTAGAATAGCATGGAGAGCTGCATCAAACCAGTCTCTGGACTGAAGACCACAACAACAACAGATAGGGAATTTGATTTGTAGGTGTTCTGGCATGGTCTGTCTCCATCTGCCTGGATCTTTCTACAACTGTCCAATTCTAATTTTTTATTAAGACATCCAAAGAGTAAATGATCAAAATAAGTAAGTGAGAGAGAACACTGTTATCGAAATTACTTTATTACGAGAAAGGAGATCGAAGCGCGCAGAGACTAATAAGCACACTATCCGTAGTAGAAGCGACCAAAATCGGAGGCAGGGCAGGGCGCCGTAAATTTTGGGAAGAGACGCAGTTCTCTTGACCGAAGCTAAAATTGAACCTGTCAGTAGGAAAATATATGGAATTCAAGAAATGATATACTCGTAAAAATTACGGCCAGACCGTTTTAAAAACATGGCCTGACTCCAAGATTTCTATGCAAACTTTATGTCTTTCTGCTCCGCCCTAGTTAGCACAGCAGTAAAAGTTTACAAATAACTGTTGCAATTTTAAAAGTATCGTGGAAATCTTCCTCCCCAATTTTCGACAACTGTGAATACAGTTACCAAATGTGCAAAATCCGACAGTCGGAATTATTGCGTCAGTTTTCGAATCCAAAGTTCTCCAAGTGAATGAGACAAGTAGAAGAGTTGTGTGGGTGGTTTGTCGTATCATAACTTGCCATGCACCGTAAAATTTCTTTTGCTGTTCCCAAGCGTTTCTTTTCCCCACGACTAACGTGAGCAGTTGGCTTCAAGGATTTCTGCTAACTAACTTGTGAAGGATATACAGCATGCAGAAAAAAACTTTATAATGCAACTAAACCAGGATCTTTTATATCCCTAATGTACTACAGTCTTTAAGAAAATGACATTAGACGGAATGTTTGAAAGTTCTTGCGACATGAATGTAGGGATGATAATCAGGTTGTGGGGAAGAACTTTTGTTAGAGGCAAAATGTTCGCCGACACTCTCCAGCAACGCTAAGCTACCTTCAGTATCCTCCGGCTATGGGACGGTAAGATGTCACTGAAATAGCAGGATCTTCTAACTAGCTGTTGAAAGTAATACCCATCCAGTCGACAGGGTGATTTTTAACAAGAAAACAGTACGAATGAGTTTCTTTAAGAGAAGAAAAATATTTTAGAAGCGAATCAGGAGGTGCAGTTTTGCTCAGGCTACTGCCTTCACGCGGAGCGGATTATTGAATGATGGGAAACACACGTTGCATACAAACGCTGCAGACTAGCATGGAGATGGACAGAGATAGTGGGACGACGAGGTGAACAGAGATAAGTGGAAGGAGAAGATGGAAGGAAAAATGTGGGATGAGGGCTGGAGGAGATGGACAGCGAGAGGGAAAAGGGAGAGATGGAAAGAGAGAGGGTAGATGAGGAGGAGGAGGAGTAGGAGGAGGAGGAGGAGGAGGAGGAGTAGATGGACAGGGAGGCAGGAACAGGTGTACAATATATACTGCTGGAGAATGATTAGTACACCCTTTTAGACGTTTCCAATTCTCTCAAGATTTATTGTTGCAAACAGTGCATATGGAGTACATGTTATGATTACATTTACAGATCAGCAGCACAGGCGATTATGACGTACCAGGCACTGAACCACGCTAAAACACCCCCCATAATAGTACGTGGTGTAGCCTCCACGGGCGGCAATGCAGGCGCTGACTTTGGCATCCACTCGATCGTGCAGATGGCTGGGATACGTTATGCCACGCCTACTCGACCTGTCCACGTAGTCTTCCAAGAGACACTACTGGCCATTAAAATTGCTACACCAAGAAGAAATGCAGATGATGAACGGGTATCCATTGGTCAAATATATTATACTAGAACTGACTTATGATTACATTTTCCCGCAATTTGGGTGCATAGATCCTAAGAAATCAGTACCCAGAACAACCACCTCTGGCCATAATAACGGCCTTGATACGCCTGGGCATTGTGTCAAACAGAGCTGTGATGGCGTATAAGGGTACAGCTGCCCATGCAGCTTCAACACGATACCACACTTCATCAATAGTAGTGACTAGTGAGTGTACTGTGACGCACCAGTTGCTCGGCCACCATTGACCAGACGTTTTCAATTAGTGAGAGATCTGGAGAATGTGCTGGCCAGGGCAGCAGTCGAACATTTTCTGTATCCAGAAAGGATCGTACAGGACCTGCAACATGCGGTCGTGCATTATCCTGCTGAAATGTGGGGTTTCGCAGGGATCGAATGAAGGGTAGAGCCACGGGTCGTAACACATCTGAAATGTAACGTCCACTGTTCACTGTGCCGGCAATGCGAACAAGAGGTGACCGAGACGTGTAACCGATACAGACATGCGGATAAGATGCCTGTCATCTCGACTGCTAGTGATACGAGGCCGTTGGGATCCAGCACAGCGTTCCGTATTACCCTTCTGAACCCACCGATTCCATATTCAGCTAACAGTCATTGGATCTCGACCAACGCGAGCAGCAATGTCGCGATACGATAAACCGCAATCGCGATAGGCTACAATCCGACGTTTATCAAAGTCGGAAACGTGATGGTACGCATTTCTCCTCCTTACACGAGGCATCACAAGAACATTTCACCAGGCAACGCCGGTCAACTGCTGTTTTTGTATGAGAAATCGGTTGGAAACTTTCCTCGTGTCATCACGTTGTAGGTGTCGCCACCTGCGCCAACCTTGTGTGAATGCTCTGAAAAGCTAATCATTTGCATATCACAGCATCTTCTTCCTGTCGGTTAAATTTCGCGTCTGTAGCACGTCATCTTCGTGGTGTAACAATTTTAATGGCCAGTAGTGTACATTGGCTGAAGAGCCGCAGGAGCTACTTTTCGCCCCATCGTATCCAACATGTGTTCGGTTGGAGACAAATCTGGAGATCGTGCTGGCCTGGGCAGTGGCCGTGCACCTCGAAGAGCACGTTGAATTTCACGGACAGAATGAGGGTGAGCATTATCCTGTTAGAGTAACACATCGCCTTCCTGTTGCAAGAAAGGAGAAAATACGGGTCTAATAACATTCTGAACGTACCGAATACTGGTACGAGTAAACAAGCATCACTTGCGTGCAAGCAGACCCTGGTATCATTACTGAAGACCACGGCGCGCCATTCCACCTTCCAAGTGATCCTCTGATGACTCCAATCGAAGGCTTCTCGTCAGTGTTGTGGCGTGAGTGGAAGACGGGCTAGAGGTATGCGTGCCCGTAGTCCCGCTGCTAATAACTGCTTCGCAACAGTTCGTGTTGACGCGTGTGGGCTCAGAAGTCCTCTAATCTGTGTTATGGTACCTGTACGATCTGCCACTGCTGCCCTTACAATACGACGACCCTGGCAGGCGTCTGCGCTGCGTGCACATCCAGCACATCGTCTGCACGTGTGTTCCCGTGACCACTGGCACCAGTATTGTTGTACAACTGACGCAGCAAGTCCGACTTGTGTGCCAGGTCCCCCAAAGGAGCATCCTGCCACTCGGAAGGCCAGGATCTGACTCCATTCAAACTTGTTCAGTTGGCTGTAGGAAGCTGGAGTGCGTCTCCGTGGCACACTTGCCTGCTTGCTACACACGTCTGCACCACACAGAGCCTTCTGGCTGCCAACATTCGCTATTAAGTGGTACCTACCACTACGCTACCTGTCGGCGGACGCCACTGAAACAAATTTACTGATACTCCCCATGTGAGACAGGCTGTCATTGGATGAAAATCAACATAGTCTTTCCACGTGTGTTAATTTTTTCCCGACAGCGTATGTGCCGTATGCATAGATGGTCGAAGCCGTGATTACAAGGTAACTCGTTTACTTTTAGTTCGGCTGGGCCGATATATGGTTACATGCATGTCATCAAGAGTTTTGGTATTCATTATTTAGTATCCATGTAATCACTGTAGTTATTTTAGGAGACTAATTGTTTAGCTGCTTTTTAGCACGTTCTTGTTGTATTATACACCGAAGTGACAAAGAAACTGGTCTAGATATGCGAATTCTAATACTGAGATATTTAAACAGGTATAATACAGCGCAGCGGTCGGCAAAGCCTGTATACGACAAAAAATGTCTGACGCAGTTGTTAGACCGGTTACTACTGCTACAATTGCAGGTTATCAAGATTTAAGTGAGTTTCAGCGTGGTGTTATAGTCCGCGCACGAGCGATGGGACACAGCAGCTCCGAGGTAGCGATGATGTGGAGATATTTTCCGTACGACCATTTCACGAGTGTGCCGATAAAACATCGTATCTCCGGCACCGCCGCGGGCGGAAAAAGATCCTGCAAGAACGGGACCAACGACGACTGAAGAGATTCTTTCAACGTGACACAAGTGCAACCCTTCCGCAAACTGGTGCAGATTTCAATGTTAGGGCATCAGCAAGTGTCAGAGTGCGAACATTCAAAGAAACATCATCCATATGTGCTCTCGGAGCTGAAGAATGTTACCTGGTCGGACGAGTCTCGTTTCAAATTGGATCGAGCGGATGGACGTGTACCGGTATGAAGACAGCCTCATGAACCCATCGACCCTGCGTGTCAGCAGGGGTTTGTTCAAGCTGGTGGAGGGTCGGTAATGGTGTGGGACGTGTTCAGTTGGATTGATATGGGACCCCTAATACCTCTAGATACGACTCTGACAGGTGACACGAACGTAAACATTGTCTGATCATCTGCATCCTTTCATATACATTATGGATTAAAACGGACTTGGGCAATTCCAGAAAGACAATCCGACACCCCACACATACAAAATTGCTACAGAGTGGCTCCAGGAACACTCGTCTGAGTGTGAATACTTCGGCCTGACACCCACGTCCCCAGACATAAACATTATTGAGCATATCTCGGATGCTTTGTAACGTGGTGTTCAGAAGAGATCTCTGGCCTCTGGTACTCTTATGGATTCATGGACAGCTCTGCATGATTCGTGGTGTCAGTTCCCTGCAGCACTACTTCAGACATTAGTGGAGTCCATGCCACGTCATGTTGCGGCACTTCTCTGGGGACCCACACGATGTTAGGCAGGTATACCAGTGTCTTTGGCTCTTCAGTGTATGAGATAGTGTGCTTTACAATGATTTACATATATAATTAATGTTATCTGTCAAATGACCGTAGCCAACGCTGAATCACGAAAACTTCAAGTAATCGGTGGTCGGAGATGAAACCTTGTGAAACTACGTTGGTAAAACGGCAGCCAATCGGGGACGACAGCAATGAAGGCAACACCTGTGAAGAAGAACAGGTCGCAGGGGTTTGTGAAGCCGCAGCAATTTTTAACAATACACCACAATGGAGCCAGAGCCAGAATAGCGCAAACAATGCTAAACTACGGTTCGACAGTTTCACCGAAACCAGGTATCAACGAGTCCTCTGTCGTGGCGAAGAAGTCTTAGAAAGATGTGTCCTCTGAAGTTCCATAGGGTTCAGTCATTGGTGGAATATTTTTCGATGAATATCAATAACGTCTCACGTGTGCTATGTTGTAAATACCACTTACACGGTGATTACATCCAGTTGTACGTAAGCCCAGGAGAGAAATTGTCGCTCCTGGAGCGTAAAGTACGAAAGACGACATTTTTTCGGTATAATGACTCAAAACAAGGGTCTTAACCTGAAATCTATGAAGTCAATGGTCTTCCTCATTCTTTCTGGGGATCATCAGTCTTCTGGCTGGTCTTATGCGGTCCACAACGCCTTCTGCAGTGCCAGTGGCACTGCCTCCGAATAGCCGCTGTCCTCAATTACTTGCTGCACATACTCAAATCTTTGTCTTTCTCTGCAGTTTTTGCGCTCTACAGCTCCCCTGAAACCACAGGAAATATTCCCCGATGCCTTGACATATGTCCTACCATGCTATAACTTGTAGTCAGTGTTTCCCCACGTACTCTTTTCTCGTCGATTCTGCAGAAGATCACCTCATTCATTAAACTGTCCGTCAACCTAATTCTCAGCATCGTATAAAACCACATCCCAAACGTTTCCACTGTCATTTTTTCCTCATAACAGACCCGAAGCTGAAGGTATGCAATTACCATTTACACAGATCTCGACAAAATCTGTAGGCTACGTCTTACCTAAAACCACTCTGCATTCAAGAGGAAATTAAAGCTGTATGTGCAGTTGTCGGTGGAGCTTTTCTGTCCGCATAGTCCACGTGCCTTTCTCCTTTCCAACAGACAACCATTATCTCTGTCACACATGATATTCCCCCAGTCACCTCGTCCCTGTTTATTTTTGTAATCATTCCACCATTTCGTCTGCTAACTCTCCCAGTTACTCGCTTTTCTCCTGACCACTCAGCTACTCCGAATTTGATTCCTTCTGTCCTACTGGCATAGTCTAATGTTATAGGTCATTATTTGCATTCGAAAAAGATGTGACGATAAAATTTCTTAACAGTGTTAATTAGCTTCAGCTTTCAGAAACACAATATATTCATAACTATAATAATGTTAATAATAATAACAATATTATTATTATTATTTCTCTTTCCTGTCTCAGACGTTATGTCTGGTTAAAAATGGAAAGTGATGCGGACCTTGATCAAGCGTGACTTCTTTTAACTGTACGGTATATGTAACATTGCATTTAGCAACTTTCGGGTCATTGAACATGTATCAATAATTACAGATTTCTGTACTTAGATGTATTCCGTTGATGTACTGATATTGTGTGGTATGACTCCTGTGGTTGATACTATAATTGGTATGATGTCAACTTTATCCTGGTGCAACATGTCTTTGACTTCCTCAGCAATTTGGATGTATTTTTCAATTTTTTCTCTTGTTTTATTCTGTATATTTGTTGTATTGGGTATGGATATTTCGAGTAGTTGTGTTAATTTCTTCTTTTTATTGGTGAATACGATGTCAGGTTTGTTATGTGTTGGTGTTTTATCTGTTATAATGGTTCTGTTCCAGTATAATTTGTATTCATCATTCTCCAGTACATTTTGTGGTGCATACTTGTATGCGGGAACGTGTTGTTTTGTTAGTTTATGTTGTATGTCAAGTTGCTGATGTATTATTTTTGCTACATTGTCGTGTCTCCTGGGGTATTCTGTATTTGCTAGTATTGTACATCCGCTTGTGATGTGATCTACTGTTTCTACTTGTTGTCTGCAAAGTCTGCATTTATCTGTTGTGGTATTGGGATATTTAATAATATGCTTGCTGTAATATCTGGTGTTTATTGTTTGATCCTGTATTGCAATCATGAATCCTTCCGTTTCACTGTACATATTGCCTTTTCTTAGCCATGTGTTGGATGCGTCTTGATCGATGTGTGGCTGTGTTAGATGATACGGGTGCTTGCCATGTAGTGTTCTCTTTTTCCAATTTACTTTCTTCGTGTCTGTTGATGTTATGTGATCTAAAGGGTTGTAGAACTGGTTATGAAATTGCAATGGTGTAGCTGATGTATTTATATGAGTAATTGATTTGTGTATTTTAGTTTCTGCTCTTTTCTATAGAGAATTTAGGTTTTTATGTCGATAAATCCCCTTCCTCCTCCTTTTCTGCTTAATGTGAATCTTTCTGTTGCTGAATGTATGTGATGGATTCTGTATTTGTGGCATTGTGATCCTGTAAGTGTATTTAGTGCTTCTAGGTCTGTGTTACTCCATTTCACTACTCCAAATGAGTAGGTCAATAATGGTATAGCTTAAGTATTTATAGCTTTTGTCTTGTTTCTTGCTGTCAATTCTGTTTTCAGTATTTTTGTTAGTCTTTGTCTATATTTTTCTTTTAGTTCTTCTTTAATATTTGTATTATCTATTCCTATTTTTTGTCTGTATCCTAGATATTTGTAGGCACCTATTTTTCCATCGCTTCTATGCAGTCGCTGTGGTTATCCAATATGTAATCTTCATGTTTAGCGTGTTTTCCCTTGACTATGCTATTTTTCTTACATTTGTCTGTTCCAAAAGCCATATTTATATCATTACTGAATACTTCTGTTATCTTTAGTAATTGGTTGAGTTGTTGATTTGTTGCTGCCAGTAGTTTTAGATCACCCATGTATAGCAAATGTGTGATTTTGTGTTGGTATGATCCAGTAATATTGTATCCATAATTTGTATTATTTACCATGTTGCATAGTGGGTTCAGAGCAAGGCAGAACCAGAAAGGACTTAATGAGTCCCCTTGGTATATTCCACACTTAATCTGTATTGGCTGTGATGTGATATTATTCGAATTTGTTTGGATATTAAGTGTGGTTTTCCAATTTTTCATTACTATGTTTAGGAACTGTATCAATTTAGTATCTACTTTGTGTATTTCCAATATCAGTAGCAACCATGAGTAGGGTACACTATCAAAAGCTTTTTGGTAATCAATGTATGCATAGTGTAGTGACCTTTGTTTAATTTTAGCTTGGTATGTCACCTCTGCATGTATTATCAGTTGCTCTTTACATCCTCGTTCTCCTTTGCAGCATCCTTTTTGTTCTTCATTAATAATTTTGTTCTGTGTTGTATGTGTCATTAATTTGTGTAATGACTGAAGTTAATATTGTATATTGTTGGTAGGCACGTTATGGGGCGATATTTTGCTGAGTTTGCTGTGTGTGCTTGATCTTAAGGTTTCAGATAAGTTATTCCTTGTGTAAATGTATCAGTGATGTGTATGAGTCTGCAATGTAATTGTTAAATAATTTAGTTAGATGTGAATGTGTTGAGGTGAACCCTTTAGCCAGAAATTTGCTGTATTATCATTTCCAGGGGCTTTCCAATTGTGTGTACAGTTAATTCCTCTTGTGACTTCATGTTGCAAAATTATCACTTCAGGCATTTGTGGTATCATCTTGTATGTGTCTGTTTTGTCTGATATTTCATTCCTTATAAATTGTGTTAGCTGTCCGATGTCTTTTCGCAGTTTTTCTATTCTGAGCTGTACCCTTGTTGCCATGCTGCTTTTGTGGGTTTCTTCTATGTGTTGGTTTGTTCTGATTTATGCCTAATGTGTATATTTAGTCTAGTGAATGCTCCTATATAAACCAGTAGTTGTAACTCTTCCACAGTTGTATTTTCATTTATTTTATTGTGTACGATTGTGTTGATAGTTGTTACTGTTGTTTCGACTTGTGGGTTATTTGGTGGTCTATGCAAGAATGGTCTAATGTCTGTATTTGTGTCTTTGTATTCTATATATGTCAGCTGAAATTTTTCTTCTATATCTGACATGTGTGTCACTTCATGTTCTATTTGTGCTTGTTCTGGAGGGTGTCTTAAGATTTTGTTTTCCTCTGATTGTTTAACTATGTTTAAGTCTATTGCTGTATTTTCTTCTTCTTCTGATTGCACATATTTTTGTTCCAGTACTTGTTGTTTGATGTTTTCTAATTCTGACTGGGGTATCCTGTTATTTTTGATTATTACACGGATCTGATCAGCTAGTCGTTGTTCTGTTACAAAATTTTAATTCGGGGTATCTGGTAATAAATGTTGTGTATACTTGTGAACTGTATCCAGTTGTGTTGGTTCCTAAGTTTGTTGCTTGGTAATAACAGAACATGTGGTGTCGGTTAACTTCATCTGACCATCTCATCCTCTGTCTTTGTTTTCCTTCTAGGGTGGTTGCATGAAGCATATACTGCAAAACACCTCTATTTGGATTTAAAACATTTTCCGTATGGCTAGCAGTGTCGTTACCATTGTGGACGGACATAAAGTTCAAGCGTCGTCCCCGACCATGACAGAGCTTGTCCGAGGCTTGAATATTTCGGACCTGACCCAACTAATCACACTAAAAGGGGGGGGGGGATTACCCTATTAGTGGTTTCTTCTTTTCGTCGTCTTTTACGACTGGCAGAACATACCGAAGGCCTATTCTTTTTCCGGGCCTCCACGGGGTTTATTATTATTATTATTATTATTATTATTATTATTATTATTATTATTATTATTATTATTATCATCTCATGTCCTACGAATATTTTAAGAGAGGGCTCGACAATCGAAATCTTGCCATGTGACACAGATGTATAAATCTATATGACCAAAAATATAAATGTTCATTTGTTAGGAACCGCATTTCTCCGAATGTTCTTCACGAATTTGTTTCAAATTTTGTCAACATTCCATTCGAATACTCACGTGCTTTTTATATATCTAGTGGAACGCCATCTGGTATCTACGTAGTATATACAATATGTGGCCAAAAGTATCCGAACAGCCCCAAAAATGTATGTTTTTCATATTAGGTGCATTGTTCTTCCACCTACTGCCATGTACTCCATATCAGCGACCTCTGTAGTCATTAGATATCGTGAGAGAGCAGAATGGGACGCTCCGCAGAACTCACGGACTTCGAACGTGGTCAGGTTATTCGGTGTCACTTGTGTCATATGGCTGTACGCGAGATTTACACGCTCCCAAACATCCCTAGGTTCACTGTTTCCAATGTGATAGTGAAGTGGAAACTTCAAGGGACACATATAGCACAAAAGCGAACAGGCCGACCTAGTCTGCTGACTGACAGCAACCGCCGACAGTTGGAGGGAGTCGCAATGTCTAACAGGCAGACATATATCCAGACCATCACATAGGAATTCCAAACTGCATCACGATCCAGTGCAAGTACTACGACAGGTGGGAGGTGAGAGAACTTAGATTTCATGGTCAAGCGGCTGCTCATAAGCCACACATCAGGCCGACAAATGTCTATCGACGCCTCACTTGGTGCAGGGAGCGCAACATTGGACGATTGAACAGTGGAAAAACGTTCTGTGGAGTGACGAATCACGGTACGCAATGTGGCGATCCGATGGAACGGTGTGGATATGGCGAATTCGCGATGAACGTCATCTGCCAGCGTGTGCAGCGCCAACAGTTAAATTCGGAGGCGGTCGTGTTATGTATGGTGTGGTCGTGTTCTTCATGTAGGGGGCTTGGACCCCCTCTGGTTTTGCGTGATACTATCACAGCACAGGCCTAAATTGATGTTTTAAGCAGCTTCTTGTTCCCACTGTTCAAGAGCAATTCGGGAATGGCGATTGCATTTTACAACACGATTGGGTAACTGTTCATAGCACACGGCCTGTGGCGCAGTGGTTAGACGACAATGACATCCCTATAATGGACTGGCCTCCACAGAGTCCTGACCTGAACCCAATAGAACACCCTTGGGTCGTTTTGGAACGCCAACTTCGTGCCAGGCCTCACCGACCGACATCGATACCTCTCCTCAGTGCAGCACTCCGTGAAGAATGGACTGCCATTCCCCAAGAAACCTTCCAGCACCTGATTGAACGTATGCCTGCGAGAGTGGAAGCTGTCATCAATGCTAATGTTGGGCCAACAACATATTGAATTCCAGCATCACTAATGAAGGGGGGGGGCACGAACTTTTAAGTCATTTTTAGTCAGGTGTCCTGATACTTTTGATCACATTATATATATATATATATATATATATATATATATATATATATATATATATATATATATAGCGTGTATCATAATTAATGGTGTACAGGCATACAGTTGAAAGTACGCGATACCAGAAGCAAAAAGTCTCAGTAAACACAGGGTCGAAAATGCATACCTTAAGAGCTACGAGCAATTTTCATCTTCGATACTGTGAAACAAATCTCTTCTACTGCAAGTTCTTTGCTTTCCCTATTTTTTGAAGTGGTAGCAAGAAAAAAAAGTCCAGTAAGGAACTGCTCTAAAACGCATTCCTTAAGAGTTGTGAGCACTTGTTCATCTTTGCTACTTTTAAACACAACTCTTCTAATGATCAAGTGCTCGTAACTTTTAAGCTACGAGTTTTACAGCACATGTTTGCTGGACATTTTTTTTTCTTATTTTGGTTCATATTAATACTTCCAAAAACAGGGGAAGCAAAGAACTTCAAGTAGAAGAGATTTGTTTCACAGTATCGAAGACGAAAAATTGCACCTAGCTCTTAAGTATTTTCGACCCTATGTTTACTGAGACTTTTTTTGCTTCTACTGTCATGTACTTTCAACTGTATGCGTTTAAGCCATTAATTACGATACACCTTGTATATATGTGGGAAAAGTTATGAAAATTTGAATGTTGGTTTGTTCAAAATCATTTATCTCAAGGAATTGTTGACCGATTGCTCTCAAATTTTCACACAACGTTGAATTCTAATAGGGGTGAGTTTTTAGGAATCTTTCTTCAATATATTTGTATTTTTAATACATATAATATATAAATGTAATACATAAAGAGAAAACATGTTACCAAAAATCTCAAAATGTACTTATCTAAATGACTTAACGTTTAGACATATATGGACCATATACACTCCTGGAAATGGAAAAAAGAACACATTGACACCGGTGTGTCAGACCCACCATACTTGCTCCGGACACTGCGAGAGGGCTGTACAAGCAATGATCAAACGCACGGCACAGCGGACACACCAGGAACCGCGGTGTTGGCCGTCGAATGGCGCTAGCTGCGCAGCATTTGTACACCGCCGCCGTCAGTGCCAGCCAGTTTGCCGTGGCATACGGAGCTCCATCGCGGTCTTTAACACTGGTAGCATGCCGCGACAGCGTGGACGTGAACCGTATGTGCAGTTGACGGACTTTGAGGGAGGGCGTATAGTGGGCATGCGGGAGGCCGGGTGGACGTACCGCCGAATTGCTCAACACGTGGGGCGGGAGGTCTCCACAGTACATCGATGTTGTCGCCAGTGGTCGGCGGAAGGTGCACGTGCCCGTCGACCTGGGACCGGACCGCAGCGACGCACGGATGCACGCCAAGACCGTAGGATCCCACGCAGTGCCGTAGGGGACCGCACCGCCACTTCCCAGCAAATTAGGGACACTGTTGCTCCTGGGGTATCGGCGAGGACCATTCGCAACCGTCTCCATGAAGCTGGGCTACGGTCCCGCACACCGTTAGGCCGTCTTCCGCTCACGCCCCAACATCGTGCAGCCCGCCTCCAGTGATGTCGCGACAGGCGTGAATGGAGGGACGAATGGAGACGTGTCGTCTTCAGCGATGAGAATCGCTTCTGCCTTGGTGCCAATGATGGTCGTATGCGTGTTTGGCGCCGTGCAGGTGAGCGCCACAATCAGGACTGCATACGACCGAGGCACACAGGGCCAGCACCCGGCATCATGGTGTGGGGAGCGATCTCCTACACTGGCCGTACACCTCTGGTGATCGTCGAGGGGACACTGAATAGTGCACGGTACATCCTAACCGTCATCGAACCCATCGTTCTACCATTCCTAGACCGGCAAGGGAACTTGCTGTTCCAACAGGACAATGCACGTCCGCATGTATCCCGTGCCACCCAACGTGCTCTAGAAGGTGTAAGTCAACTACCCTGGCCAGCAAGATCTCCGGATCTGTCCCCCATTGAGCATGTTTGGGACTGGATGAAGCGTCGTCTCACGCGGTCTGCACGTCCAGCACGAACGCTGGTCCAACTGAGGCGCCAGGTGGAAATGGTATGGCAAGCCGTTCCACAGGACTACATCCAGCATCTCTACGATCGTCTCCATGGGAGAATAGCAGCCTGCATTGCTGCGAAATGTGGATATACACTGTACTAGTGCCGACATTGTGCATGCTCTGTTGCCTGTGTCTATGTGCCTGTGGTTCTGTCAGTGTGATCATGTGATGTATCTGACCCCAGGAATGTGTCAATAAAGTTTCCCCTTCCTGGGACAATGAATTCACGGTGTTCTTATTTCAATTTCCAGGAGTGTATATATCCACAATAGTGAAACGCTGTTAGCAAACGAATAAGTTGTATTTATGGTTTATTGGTTCACTGCTAGAATAGTGCTACAGTATCTGAATTTTCAATAACAATAAACAGGGCTGAAGGTTAGAGGGAGGGGCGAAGAGCAGATGGTCAGGGGTGGCGGAGGAAATGGACATAGAAAACGGTAAGGAAGAGAGGAGGAGATGGAGAGACAAAAGAGGGGGAGTCGTGATGGAGAGAGAGAGAGAGAGAGAGAGAGGGGGGGGGGGGAGGGGGGGGAGATGCACAAAGGAAGGGGGCAGGGCGAGATGGACAGAGACACGGGAGACGAGGAGGTTAGGATTTGTATCCGAGTTCCAAACATATTAGACATGTTCGCTTTGCTTTCTTTTCCATTTAAGGAGATCGAGTCACAACAAAGGCTGGCCGGATTCAACTAGTGAATACATAAATTTCGTGCATTTATTGTAAAGCAAAACATATTTGAGAAGACAAAAGTATTTAAAATTTGTTCTCCCATTTATTGTGTATGTTTCAGTTCATTGTTACTTATCTGACTGTCAGGATTAAAGGTAGTCCACTATATAAATGACTTGCAAAAGTTAACAACGTAGAACTTTAAAATCACCACATTTTGACCACGTTACGGCAGTACTGTTTCTATTGTAGTCTTAACAGATCAAAGGAACTACGGACATGTGATGTAACTGATTCAATAGCCGAGCTTTACACAATAAACATTGCAGAAAAGTACCCTCTAACCAACCAGTGCATTGGATTTTAAAGTTTATCTAGCTCTGACCTCTCAGCTGAAGCAATAGTAGTAGTAGTAGTAGTAGTAGTAGTATCTTCTGTTGTTGTTATTGTTGTTGTCTTGTGTCCGAAGTCTGATTTCATGTAGCTCTTCACGCCTCATCATCTAATTGAATATGATTGTTTTGTGGATTCCTTAGACTCCCCCAAGCTCTACTCCCGTACAAGGCTTCACGCCTGATAAAGAACTTCAGGATAGATCCTCTAATAATTAAATTTGTATTGTATGTTAAAAATGTTCAAGTATTCAGAAACACTTTTCTTGCTGTAGACAGTCTGCATTATACTTTTGGTCAGTTTGGTTTAATTTCAAAATATTTCTTTGTAATTCTTCTTCTTAAGTGGATATTGTAGTGTGGTCGTCAGCCAACATTAACGTTGTTACATAGAGTTTTTGTTTTAAGTGGGGACAACTAAACATCTCGAAAACGACGCAGCGTGCGGAAATAATGTTCTAGATGAAAAGTTAATATTAGCTAAGGGAATATCTGCCTACGCTACAACTGGCCACCACCTAACCATCCATCCTGCACGGGCGGGTTCTACTGCGCTTTTTCAAATGTGAACCCACCATTTTTTAATATATGTGGATTCTACGCCAAGAAAAGTACGTACGGTTTACTCAAACCATTTTTTCCATCAAGATAGGTGCCGTTGTAATCGACAAATACCAAGTGTGTGTGCTCCTGCAGTTAAGAAGGGACGCATTTGATTCCATATTTCATTTACGCCGTTAATGTAAACCTGTGTGTTCTAACGGTTGACATTTTTGTTCGAAACTTACCTAGTGTTGCAAATTTGATTGCACATCCAATACAGTTAGCCATTTTGCCAGGAATGTCAATGTCTAGCCATATTATTTGTACTGTCCAATTACATTTGCTACACTCAAGTGACGTTTGAACATCAGTGTCAACAGTTCGAACGCAAAGATTTACATCTACACCGTAAATGAAATGCAGAAATCGAATGCGACGGTCCTTAATTGCAAACACAGGCATACTTGCTAACTGTCGATAACAGCGCCATCTATCACGAATGGGAAACAATAGTTTGAGTAAACTGTACATTTTATTCTTTTATTTCTTATTTTTTTGCATAGAACCCGAATATGCGACAAAAATGGAGGGTTCCCCATTTGAAAACGAGAGGTTTACCCAGCTCACGCAGGAAAGGTATACACGAGGTGGCCAGTTGTAGTTGTCATCTTTACTAATGTTAATTTTTCACCTAGAACTTCGTTTTAGTTTTAGCCGCTATTTTCCAGATATTTACTTGTCTCGAGTTAAAATAAACACCCTCTATAATGGCCCTAATATGGCTTTATTCTTTTGTTATTTTTTGTTTCCTCTTCCCATTTTTTAATCGTGTCACCTACATAGCAACTGAATAAAATTGGAGGAAGACTGCACGCTTGTTTAACTTTTTGGTTAGGCATAATGCCATTCCTCCTTACGTTGTTCCCCGTCCTTATTACAAATTTAGTTTCATTGCATAAAGTTCTTGTGGCCCGTATCAGGCGTGGAATTCCATTTTCTTGTCTCACTGAATTTGCAAATTTACCATAATTATTACAAGCGTAAAACATGTAAACATGTGGATGGAGTGGTCTCCATAACCACGAGCCAACAGCGCGGGTGGCGGCGATGTTTCTTGAAGCGGACAAGTCTCTCGCGCACACCGAAACACTTTAACCGCGTTTGAAAGCCTCCCTCCCACATCCAGCTCACTCCACTAACTTTGCGTGCCGTACTGCTGTCCCTCTGGTTACTTTACTAGCAAAGTAATACACCGTCTTCCACTCCCAGCCCCATTTCCATTTAACAGACGTAATTTCAAGAGCTTTATTGTGTCTTCTACTATCTTACAGTTTTAGTGCTCTGAAACGATATTAGGTTAATTGCACTCCCCTTGTCGCACGAGAGTACATGGTTTATTACTTACGACATTTCGTTTGTGTTACGTAAGGGGACCTCTCCCATCGCACTGCGGAAGTCCTGCAGAAAATTGTAATACTGTGATGCCACTGGGCAGCCATATTTCCCCCCCACAATCTGAGAAGTAGACAGGAGTACACAAGGAAAGAAAGAGGCCGCCGTATCACCTGGATGGGGAGAAATTAGAAAGGGATTTCCGAACACTTCGATCTTTGACCCACTACTGTTCTTGCAACCTGTTTTCAATCTGGCGTTTTATTTGAATTGAGATGCAGAATTAGTCTTCTTTTGCAGGTGTTACACGCATAGCTGTGATGTCAAGCAAAAACGTTCCGTCAAAGATAATAGAATAATAGAAGACTTTTTTTTAATAGTTTGCACAAATGGGTCAATTCCGTACTACAGAATACGCAACCCATTCTGTTTCGTGCTGTCAGAAAATATCGCTCCTCCTATTAACCTAGTATACCAACAAGAGAAAAAGAACAAAGTGAAAAATTAAATTAATAGACGTGCATATTCATGAAAACTTGAAGTGGGAAAACTTAGACAAAACTGACCAGCAAATCATCTACGTTCGCCTGCTTTTCCCATAAGAGTAATTGCTCACTTTAGGGTGCAGAATCCAGTGTGTTACCATTTTGCACAGTTTTATTCACTAATGTTTCGCGTAATAATATTCTGGAATAACCACACACAAAATAAAGTGGTTATAAATTCATGTGCAGGGTTCACTCACGCGTGCAGTCATCTCTTTAAGCAGCTCTGAATATTAGCCAGACACTCGCACTGTACTTATTAGCTTACAGAATTTGCTATCAACAGCTGAGTTTGAGATTAATAGAGATATTCAAAAGTACAACACTAGAAGAAAAAGTGATATGCACTATCCTTTAGTGACTCTAGCTTTGGCACAGACAGGGGTGAAATATGCAGCTAAAAAACTCTGACAATCTACCCACGGAAATAAAGTGTGTGACAGATGTTACAGCTGCTTTCAAATGTAGCTTAGAGAGGTTTTTCGCGAACAGTTCCATCTGTACCGTTGAAGAATTCTTCTATAGAAATAATTTGCTTTTTATACAGAAAAGAACATGTAAATAATCAACATGTAGCCATACAAATATTTTTTTCAATTTTTAAAAATACGCTTGTTGTATGTGTTCATTTGCTGCGTTCCACATCATAACTTTTACCGCGAACATGCTCTATGGAACAAATAACTGTATAACTAGTTAACGCCTTCGACTCTGTGACTGAACAGCCAGCGTGGCAGCAATCAGGTCTTATTTTCGATACTGCTAGAATTTTTCCCCCTGGTAGGGGAACAGAGCAGTATATTTTGAAAAACTTCAAAACAGTGCTACTCGTCAGCTCCAGTGTGTTAAATGAAAGTCATTATTTGTATAATAATGACAACTGAAGCTATGAAATAAGAAAATACATTTAGTTTCAGTCTCGCCGAACTGGAATCGGACATTATTTAATTCTTCAGTCACATGTTAACAGAATGTAAAAGTACTATTCAGACCGCAGAAGATGCATCACACGTACGTACTTTATCATATTTTTTGTAACACAGTGCGAAGGTTCCATAAGGTTTTTGATACTTTTTCTTAGACTGTACTTCGACACAATAGTGCACATAACTGAAAGATAAAAGGATTAAGTATTTACAGTACACATATAAACTGAGCATAAATAAAATCGTAAATGGTTGAAACAAAATATATTGATCAAAATTTTCGTAACAACAACAAAGTCGTCTCCGCTGAAGGATATGAATAAGGTTGTTTTTCGCTTTATTTGGCACTTAAAAAGAAAAAAAATATCACAGTGGATAAGGCAAAAGGCATCAGGTCTTGCGCTCTAAATATTTTGTGATGAGTCTGTATCTACATATTTTCTCTGTCAAATAAACATCAGTGTTTTGTAATGTTTCGACGAGACTTCGATTGTTGTTTAAATGCCCAGAGGTTTGGCACAGAAACTTTGTTAAGAACGACCCATCATGAAATTTTCTTCCGTCATTAATATACTCTACCATTGCCAATTACTTTATCCATACTATAGTGTTGGTGGACAAGTTCGCAGCGTTTCCCCACAAGTTAAATTAACACAACAGGTACAAATAACAAAGACTTTACAACAATCATCTTTTCAATTCCGTGCCAGAAGAAATCACACGTTTTTCAAACGACATACACATCGACCCATTTTCGGAGTGCATTTTCATCCGGAAAGGAAGTTCCTTGAAAGTCATTCGATAGAGGACGGAAACGGTGAAAATTTGAGGGCGCAAGAACAGGTGAATAAGGTGGTTGCTGAAGGGCTCCCCAATCGAATTCCTAAACAGAGTTTTTTGTCAGTCTTGCGGAGAACGGGCGGGCGTTTTCGAGGAATAGCATCACGTCACGCAGTGTTTCTGGTCGTTGATCTTGGACCGCTTCTGCACGCAGTCTCAGATGTTTCCACATGTCAGCAGTGATGGCTGCATCCCGGGAAATCAATTTGTAGAACACCCCATGGTCGTCGTTACACCAGATGGATAACACTATCTATCGTGGATGCACGCTGGTCTTTGTATGGGGTGTTGCTGCTTTGGGACTGGACCATTCCTTCCTTTCCTTACGTTAGCGTAAAGACACCTCTTCTCAGAGCCAGTAACGATACAAGATGAGAATGGTCTGTGTTATCCACGAGCCAGTTGGTGACGAGCAAGCAGAGACGCACATATGGCCATCGGATGATTTCTATGATTTTGGCTTAGAGCATGCGGAATCCATAGTTTCTATATCTGAACCTCGTACCTTGCATGTAAATGGCGCACGATGGTGGAATGATCACAATTCATCACACATTTGCCAGCTCTCCAGTCCACTGACGTGGATCATTGTGGATTACTACGTTTAAACGATCTTCTTCGAGTCCCGAAGGTCTTCCTGAAAGTAGAGAGTCACCAACGTCAAAAGTATCCTCCTCGAAACGAGAAAAAAATTTCTCGTCGTGCTCTGTCCAACAGCACTATCCCCAAACACAGCGAAAATGTTTCTGGCTGCCCGTGTAATGAATTCAAACAGAAGAACAGGACGGAAATGTTCCGATTTCTCCACTCAGCACTCCATTTTCTAGGGTCCACAGCTCCACTCACTATCTCCAAATTACAAAACGACAACAACTAATCTCAAATAGCAACAGTGAAATACACATGAGAAATGACAGATAAATGAATCCATATCAAAACGAAAACCAACATGCAAAACGAAACTACTACAAACTTATGCACTAGCACAATATTCTGCGACTGAGTATGAAAGAGCTCAAGCTGATAATGTTTGGAATTACATCTACGTGTGAAGAATGGTTCTCGGTAAATCACTTCAGTTGCTCTAGTTTCTCGAATTTTCTCGGCGTGGTCACTTCGCGAGATGCATGTGGGAGGAAGTAGTACATTGTGCGGTTCTTCCCGGAACGTACTCTCTCAGAAATGCAACAGCAAACCTCTCGTGGTGCACAGTGGCTCTTTTGTAGCGTCTGCCACTGGATATTTTTTGAGCCATCACCTGTAACCCTCTCACACCGACAAAACGATCCCGTGACCAAAAACACGTCGCTCGTTATTGAATTCTATCTATTTCTTCTATTAATCCAACGTGGCAGGTGTCCCCTGTTGATAGACAATATTCAAGGATCAGTCGAACAAACGCCTTTTAACCTCTTCGTTAGTGGAGAAGTCATATTTCCTGAATTTAGTCCTGGAATGTGTTTTCCCTACTATTCCAGTTAAGGTCGATGCGGATAGTTATTCTTAGATAGTTTTGGATAGTTACTGCTTCCAGCAATATGTCACCGATAGTGCAAATGTATAACAGTGGATTCCTTCTCCTATGTGTGCGCAATATGTTATATTTATTTACGTTCAGGGTCAACTGCCAGACCCTGTACCAATCATCTGTGCTCTGCGTGTCTTTCTACAGTTTGCCACAGCGTTATGACGTTGCTACATTTTTATGGAACAACTGTATTATCTGCACATCTGTATTACCCTAAATGTGTCCCGCTAGAGGAACCAAGTGAACAACTCTTAGGATGAGACCTAACTGTCTTAAACGATCTCTCAGTCGATGATTACCTACAAAGACGTCCTTCTCTGGAACCTCAAGATCCTAAGATCAGACCTTCGATACCAATTTATCAGTTTACCAACCAATGAGCTAATATTTATTTCATTATTTATTGCTCACGATTACATCCTATTACTTAAGAAGCTCTAAAAATGCCACACAAATTACGTTTTCTTGGCTGGATTTTTAAAGTTTTCGAAATGTGGTGCTACAGAAGAATGTTGATGGGTAGATCACATAAATAATGAAGATTCGCTGAACAGAACTGAGGAGACTAGAAATTTGTGGCTCAACTTGACCAAAAGAAGAGATCGGTTGATATAACACATTCAGAGACATCGAGGGATCACCAATTCACCAATTTAGTATTTGAGGGAAGTGTGTGTGTGTGTGTGTGTGTGTGTGTGTGTGTGTGTGTGTGTGTGTGTATGTGTGTGTGTGTGTTGGGTGGAGGGGGGGGGGCGGTAGAAATCATAGAGGGAGACCAAGAGATGAACACAATACGCACATTCGGAAGAATATAGGTTGTAGTAGGTATTCGGAGATTAAGGGGCTCTCACAGAATACAGTAGCTCGGTGAGCTGTATCAGACCAGTGTTCACACTGACAATCACAGCAACAACATCGCATTTTTATATTAATTATTTATCCCTGGTACTCAAAGAAAACTAACACTACAAAAATGCCAACACTACAGCTACTTCTACTATAAAACTACAATAAAACCCTTAACCGTTACCCAACTATCGATACTACAGGTAGCACTACAGTATGAGTTCTGTTTTCGTTCACCTCCTACGTCGGGTTTAAACGATGGATGTTTGTTTCCGCTACTGGATCCACCTTCACCCTGCAACGGTCAACAGCCACTACCCGCTGCATTCCTCGGGTGCAGGGCAACACTTCAGCGGTATTTCCCCTATACCGAACAATTCCACGATTCATTGTTATGTCGTAGAATCCACAAATCTGTGATCACTTACACCAGCGTACTGTAAATTCTTGAGAAACCATCTCCTCTCCATCTGCTGGCTATGTCACCTAGCCGGGATGGCAGCATGCTGATGTGCGGTAGAATGCCGCGTAATGTCTTCCCTGGCCTTCCTGCATATTGTCGCTCCAGTAACGTCCGAAGATGCGCCGAGTTGACGCGCTTCTTTGGACTCCAGCATCCGTAATTACTGACAGACGTTACCCGCCGCGTCTTCGTAGAGGGCGCAGTTCCACAATGTGTGTGCTGGAGTGCCCACAATGCCGTAAGCGCCACTCGATTTTGTACAGATACGTAGCATGCGGGCTGTAACCGACCAGGTAATGTATCAGTCCGCTCGGCTGGTTAAGAAATCTCATTTCTGGTCTCTCTGTGTTGTTAGGGTGAAATGCCTAAGTTATTTTACCTCAGCCTGAAGTGTCCCTTTCATTTTGCCACGGCTGCAATATAGTGAAGCGCCAGACAACCCTTCCGCAAATTGCTGCAGATTTCAGTGCCGGGCAGTCAACAAATGTCAGCGTGCGAACAGTTTTCGACGGAGCATCACCGACACGGGCTTTCGGAGCCGAAGGCCCGCTCGTGTTCCCTTGATGACGGAACGACAAAACAATTTAGGACACGGCTAGAACCGTCAACGCCGAATTGGACTGTTGATGACTGGAAACATGTTGCCTGACCGGACGAGTCTCATTTCAAATCGTATCGAGCGGGTCGACATGTACGGGAATGGAGGGAACCTTATGAATCCATGGATCATTCATGTCAACAGGGGACTATTCAAGCTGGTGGAGGTTGTGCAATGGTATGGAGCGTGCGCAGCTGGAGTGGTATGGAACCCATGATCCGTCTAGATATGTCTCTGACAGGTATCACACACGTAAGCATCCCGTCTCATCAACTGCAGCCATTCATGTCCATTGTGCATTCCGACGGACTTCGGCAATTCCAGCGGGACAATGTCGCGCGCACCACTTTCAGAATTGCTACAGAGTGGCTCCAGGTACACTCTTCTGCGTTTAAACACTTTCGCTGGCCAGCAAGTTCCCCAGACCTAAACATTATTGACCATCTCTGGGATGCCTTGCAACGTGCTGTTCAGAAGAGGTCTCCACCCCGTCGAACTTTTACGGATTTATGGACACCCCTGCAGGGGCCGTGGTGTCCGTTCCCTCCAGCACTGCTTCAGACATTAGTCGAGTCCATGCCACGTCGTGTTGCGGCACTTCTGCGTGCTCACTGGGGCCCTACACGATGTAAGGCAGTTGTGTCAGGTTCTTTGGCTCTTCTGTGTAAGAATCTTGGTGGATACACTACTGGCCATTAAAATTGCTACACCAATAAGGAATGCAGATGATAAACGGGTATTCATTGGACAAATATATTATACTAGAACTGACATGTGATTACATTTTCAGGCAATTTGGGTGCATAGATCCTGAGAAATCAGTACCCAGAACAACCACCTCTGGCCGTAACAACGGCCTTGATACGACTGGGCATTGTGTCAAAAAGAGCTTGGATGGCGTGTACAGGTAGAGATGCCGATGCAGATTCAACACGATACCACAGTTCATCAAGTGTAGTGACTGGCGTATTGTGACGAGGCAGTTGCTCGGCCACCATTGAGCAGACGTTTTCAGCTGGTGAGTGATGTGGAGAATGTATTGGCCAGGACAGCGGTCGTGCATTATTCTGCTGAAATGTAGGGTTTCACAGGTATCGAATGAAGGGTACAGCCACGGCTCTTAACACATCTGCGACCATCATGATGCTGAAAACTGAACCTGGATTCATCCGAAAAAATGGCGCTTTGCCATTCGTGCACCCAAGTTCGTCGTTGAGTACACCATCGCAGGCGCTCCTGTCTGTGGTGCAGCGTCAAGGGTAATCGCAGCCACAGTCTCCTAGCTGATCGTCCATGCTGCTGCAAACGTCATCGAACTGTTCGTGCAGATAGTTGTTGTCTTGCAAACATCCCCATCTGTTGACTCAGGGATCGAGACGTGGCTGCATGATCCGTTCCAGCCATGCGGATAAGATGCCTTTCATCTCGACTGCTAGTGATACGAGGCCGTTGGGATCCAGCACGGCGTTCCGTATTACCCTCCTGAACCCACCGATTCCATATTCTGCTAACAGTCATTGGATCTCGACGAACGCGGGCAGCAGTGCCGCGATACGATAAACCGCAATCGCGATAGGCTACAATCCGACCTTTATCAAAGTCGGAAACGTGGTGGTACGCATTTCTCCTCCTTACACGAGGCATCACAACAACGTTTCACCAGGCAACACCGGTCAACTGCTGTTTGTGTATGAGAAATAGGTTGGAAACTTTCCGCATGTCAGCACGTTGTAGGTGTCGCCACCGGCGCCAATCCTGTGTGAATGCTAATCATTTGCATATCACAGCATCTTCTTCCTGCCCGTTACATAACGCGTCTGTAGCAGGTCATCTTCGTGGTGTAGGAATTTTAATGGCCAGTAGTGTATATCTCCTAAAGAAGGGTGATGCGGAGCCTATTCGGACCTGCTGCAGTGACGACAATTACAAAGAAAACCTGGTTTACCGCTGTCTGCCACCGTGCTCAGCGCTTTTAGCGACCGCGTCCAGACAAGTGCGTAGAGTCGGAAGTGACTCCGCGGCAGACGGTGTTTATTGCGGCCGCGGCGCGCCATCCTCAGGCCCCGGTAGCGGCAAGTTGCCTCGTTATGCAGGCAGCCTGCGGTTAGCCCGGAGTGCCCCGCTATACCAGATACCACTCTGGCGTGGAGGCGCCCGGCTGATGCGGTCAGTGGCTCCCGGAAGGCGGTGTGTGCGGGTGCGTGATGTGCCGAGGGATGGGGGAGGGGGGAGGAGGATAGGGAGCCGGGGGAGGGGCAGAAAGCCGAGGCGGCGGACACGCGGGCACGCACGCACCCCCCTCACGCACCGGCGTACGTGACCGTCGCGCCCGCGCCAAGATTTCGCCCCCAGCAGCCCGCGGCAGTCGACGCCTAAACCGTTGCGTGTCTTCAGGGGATCAGAGGCCAGGCCGCCTGTTAACGACGGCCGCCGCAACTTCCGAGACCTGTCGCAGCTGCGTAGCCACGGCGGTACTAACACAAAGTTGGCGGTTATCCGCAGTGCACACCGCAAAGTGTATTTCGGAGTTTGGATGTACATGTGGAAGTGGCTTAGTCGCTCGCAAAAGTTAATTACGAATGCTTGTACCGTAGAGCATATAAACCATTCTTTTATCGAAATGATGTGGAACTAGTCAATTTACACGGTATGCCGACATCGTTCGTTAACTTTAATAATGTATCATTCTTGAGACCTATTCAAGCTACTGCACTTAGCAACTGGATATTTTCTTCTTTATTATCAGCTGCGTTTTCTTAAATAAAAATTAAACCATGGACTACAGTTGTGCGGGAGAGATTATTTCATGTTAGATTTATAACTTGCTTTCCTGCTTGTCAAACAGTTTATATTACTAGACAATGGTCCAAAACTTTTGTTATTGGATATTAAATTCATTTCAGAGCCATTGACAGTTTTAATAATGGATAATAAGGCTAATTCTTTTTCTCTGGCGTCGTACGTATGGACGTCACTATTCTCAGCTTGTGATGGATTATTTACAATTTCACAAGTGAGTCTATATGTAGTGAAGATGCAATTAAGACGCCTTCATTCCGCCCATCCTACATGGCGGGTGCATATCACTCTCAGTGCTCGCCGTTCTGCACGGAACATTCTTTTCTCTGACTGACGTATTGCCCCTGAAAATTATTCAGGTATACATTACTGAGTGGAAATACAGAAAATATGTTTCTAAGTTAATTAGTTTGTTTCTAAGAGCAGCATTTATATAAACACCAAAAGTAGCTCAACTTAATTCTTCGAGCAGCTCAGTAATACGCTTCCTCCTGTTCAAATTTTCGTGAGTATGTACAGCCTAAAATTTGGAGCATTCTACTCCGTTTACTGATTCGTGTTTGCATACTACAACAGCTCTTTGTATGATTCTTTGCTGTACAGAGCTGACCACAGAGCGTTTTCTATAAATTAACGGAAAGCCCGTTTCCAGAGAACAACTTAATAATTTTTTGAATAACAACATTAACTTTCTCTTCCCTTGGTTTCTCTCTAATGGGATTTATTATAATAGCAGTGCTGTGAACAGATACTACTAATTCACATCATTCACATACATAAGGAATAGCAGTGGACCCAAAATTGAAACCTGTGAGATTCCCTTTCGCTATTTCTCCCCATTAACTAAAATTTTCTACCCTTCCGACAGTGTTTCAATTATTCAACAAAACATTTTACATCCTTTTTGTTATGCACGACTCAGACCAGTTGTCTGTACAGCCACCGATTCCATAAACTTGGTGTTTTTCTAAGACAGTAATGTGATTTAGACGGCAAACGCCTTGGGAAGATCACAAAAAATTATAACTGGCGACATTTTATTATTTGAGGCCTACAATATTTAGTGAGCGAATGGATGCATAGGTTCTCAGTCTAGCAACTCTTCTGGAATGCAAACTGTAGTATGTTAAGGGGAAAGTTTCTGCTTGAATGTGAGAATGATTTTGGGTATATTACTTTTTCGAATATTCTGGAACAAGGCGTAAACAAGGAAAGTAGGCGGTAATTATTTTTTACTCAACCTTTCTTGTAACGAGGTTTAAGAAATGTATATTTCAGTATGTCTGGAACCACAGAGGGGACTCCCACCTTTCGAGTGCACGGGTTAGCGACTGTGGAGTCTGAGCTGAATCTAAAATTATTTCCAGCCGCGAAATTCGTACTTCCTTTCCTGTCACCCTTTCTTAGCCAACTTTTGTTCTGTCCCAACGGTACTGGGTTTCGACGCCGAAGGTAGTCTTTCGTTTTCTGTACTCAGTCCATACCGTCAAAGTTGCTGCCTTGCAGAACAGGGTACTGAATCACCGAAGGCTAAGGGAAGAAACCCCCGGAGAAAAAAGTCAGCACATCCTGCTGCCTTGAGGAATTAATGGTGTGCGAGCACCGAGGCTAGGAGATTTGGCAGGTTGGGCTCCTAAGCTGTGTTGAAAGCAGCCAGGAAAATCTGGAAAACCAACCCACAGACAGGGAGGTAATGTCACTGCTCAGAGGGTTCTGTTAGCGAGGAGATAAAATATACATTTCATGAGCACGACTGCCTAGGAAGCTTAACAGGCTTCTTTCACAACTTTGAAATGGCCGGCCCCGAAAGATAAGATCTCTCCGTAAGTGAGGGACTATGGTCCCATCTAGGTGGATGTTTTTTTGCCAAAACATGGCCATGCTCACTAAGAGAACGATGTCTCTCTAGTCCAAAATATTCTATTTACAGACGAGAGAGTTTCTAGTTGTCTCCTCTCATGATGTGCAAAGTCGAGACTTGCTCTCCCGACGTGGGAACCCCGGTGCTGTGCCTAGATTGGCTACCAGGCCAACAGAACAGTCAAGAGGGGAGATTCAACAAGTAGAGGATTGTTCGATTAGTGTGTACAATGTGGGGGTGGTTTCGCTTTGGCTAATTCGGTTCCCGTACCGAGCTTTGGTGGAATGTCGTTGTGATTCTCCGCCTTCTTCGTCTTCTGGTACTCCCCAAGTTCAGAGCTTACCGCCTGTCCCTAGTCGGCGGGACTTGCTGCAGTAGGACCAGATTGAGCGCACATTCTCTGACAGGCGTTGAGACCTCTAATAAAAAGCGACTCCGCCCTACCCTTTTAATAATAGTCATACGAAACGGTTGAGGGTTTCATGACTCTTTGTTGACGCATTTCCTGTTCACTTCTGTGGCAGCTCCTTCGCCCGACGTTTGTTTCACGTTTTTCCGACTTTTCGCTAGCAAGAGTGGCTGGCATTCTCAGAGGATGAGACCCCACTGCTGGCTGCCAGACTAGTTCCGCCTTAAAGCCCTTCCATCTACATCTACTTCTGCAGCTACATGGCTACCTTGGAAATCACACTTAAGTTCCTGGCAGATTTTTCATTGAACTACCTTTCACTGCTGCAATTTTCTAGTATCACATTCTCGAACGGCGTGGAGAAAACAAACACCTATTACCTTCTCGTGCGAACTCTGATTCCGTTGATTTTATTACGACGATCGTTTCTCGCCATGTGGATCGGCTTCAATAAAATATTTTCGAATTCGCAGAAGAAAGTTGGTGACGGAAATGTCGTGAGAAGATCCCGCCGCAACGAAAAAAAGCCTTTTTTTAATGATATGCATCCCAAATACCTGTATATGCTCGCGACACACTCTCCTCTGTTTCTCGATAACACAAAACATTCTGCTCTTCTTTCAACTTTCTCGATCTACTCCGTTAATCCTATCTGCTTAAGATCCCACAACGCGCGATAGTACTCCAAAAGAGGGCGGAGAAAACATAGTGAAGGCAGTCTCTGTAGTAGATCTGTTGCGTGTTGTAAATGTTCTGCAAAGAAACCGCCGTCTTTGGTTCGCCTTCACCACAAGATTTTCTGTGTACTTTCCAATTTAAGTTGCTCGTTATTGTAATTAGTAGATATTCAGTTGAATTTATGGCCTTTAAATTTTACTGATTTATCGTTAACCGTACTTAACGGATTCTTCTTAGCACTCATGTGGATGACTTGACACTTTTCGTTATTTATGGTATACTGCCAATTTTCGCACCATACAGACGTTTCTAGCATTTGTAGACTTAGAGAAAGCTTTTCACAATGTTGACTGGAATACTCTTTTTCAAATTCTAAAGGTGGCAGGGGTAAAATACAGGGAGCAAAAGGCTATTTACAATTTGTACAGAAACCAGATGGCAGTTATAAGAGTCGACGGGCATGAAAGGGAAGCAGTGGTTGGGAAAGGAGTGAGACAGGGTTGTAGCCTCTCCCCGATGTTATTCAATCTGTATATTGAGCAAGCAGTAAAGGAAACAAAAGAAAAATTTGGAGTAGGTATTAAAATTCATGGAGACGAAGTAAAAACTTTGAGGTTCGCCGATGACATTGTAATTCTGTCAGAGACGGCAAAGGACTTGGAAGAGCAGTTGAACGGAATGGACAGTGTCTTGAAAGGAGGATATAAGATGAACATCAACAAAAGCAAAACGAGGATAATGGAATGTAGTCCAATTAAATCGGGTGATGCTGAGGGAATTAGATTAGGAAATGAGACACTTAAAGTAGTAAAGGAGTTTTGCTATTTAGGAAGTAAAATAACTGATGATGGTCGAAGTAGAGAGGATATAAAATGTAGACTGGCAATGGCAAGGAAAGCGTTTCTGAAGAAGAGAAATTTGTTAACATCGAATATAGATTTAAGTGTCAGGAAGTCATTTCTGAAAATATTTGTTTGGAGTGTAGCCATGTATGGAAGTGAAACATGGACGATAACTAGTTTGGACAAGAAGAGAATAGAAGCTTTCGAAATGTGGTGCTACAGAAGAATACTGAAGATAAGGTGGATAGATCACGTAACTAATGAGGAGGTATTGAATAGGATTGGAGAGAAGAGAAGTTTATGGCACAACTTGACTAGAAGAAGGGATCGGTTGGTAGGACATGTTTTGAGGCATCAAGGGATCACAAATTTAGCATTGGAGGGCAGTGTGGAGGGTAAAAATCGTAGAGGGAGACCGAGAGATGAGTACACTAAGCAGATTCAGAAGGATGTAGGTTGCAGTAGGTACTGGGAGATGAAGAAGCTTGCACAGGATAGAGTAGCATGGAGAGCTGCATCAAACCAGTCTCAGGACTGAAGACCACAACAACAACAACAACAACAACAAACAGATATCTTAGCTAAATCGCACTGCAATTTTTTTCATCTACTGATGACTTTACTAGACGATAAACGACAATATAATCTGCACACAACCTAAAACGACTGCCCAGAGTGTCTCCTAAATCGTTTATATAGGCAAGGAACAGTGGAGGGGCTTTAATACTACCTTGGGGAACGCCAGAAATCACTTCTCTTTTACTCCATGACTTACCGTTAATTACCGTTGGTTACAAACCGCTTGCCATGTACAGTGTAGAAAACCTTCTGGAAATCTGGAAATACGGAATCAATTTGAAATCCGTTGTCAATGGCGCTCAAGAGTTCGTGTGAGTAAATACCTAGTTGTATTACACAAGAACGATGTTTTCTAAATCCGTGTTGACTGTATGTCAATAGACCGTTCTCTTTGAGGTAATTCATAATGTTCCAAAATTCTGCTACGTATCGCGAAGCTTGTAGTTAGCTGGACGTATTACAGTCTAATAGTCGTATCTCTGAATCTTTCTGGAAGTGGTTGGATTCCTATAGAGCTTTTTATTATTGACAATGGAGTAATTAAAAATTTTAACCATGTCTGATACGTGGAACCGAGGATAATGACTCTTATTTTGACTGATTTTACGAGTGAGGCAGAATAGAGAGTGTGAGTACCCCAGTAAACGTTTCCGATTAAATTCGCAATCAGAACGTCTCGTAATCTGTCTCGCACGACGCCACAGAACGTCTGAGGACGAAAGGAACACAAACACAACATACTGAACGAAACTGGGGAAGGGAGAAAGTTTAAAAATGCAGCAAACGAAGCAGGAAAAATGAAATGGAAAATGACACTGGCAGAAAGTGCCGAACGACGAAGCTGCAATTGCTGGAGAATAAATGCAACGGGGGGAGAACCATGCATGACCAGGAGAAACGCACAGATCGCCTACACGAAAATTAAAGGCGCCTTTGGAGAAAATGAAAGCATCTTTATGAGCACCAAGAGCCCTGACAGTAAAACCATGCCGAGCAAACGATTGTAGGCTGAAAATTGGAAGGCTTATATGGAAGACATACACAAGAAAAATTACCTTAAAGATAATGTTACAGAAATAGAGGAGGAAGCAGATCTTGGCGAGATGTGAGACAGGATACTGCGACAATAATTTGTCAGAGCAGTGAAAGACCGAAGCGAAAACAAGACCCTCAGAGTAGACGGCATCCCCTCAGAAATTACTGATATCCAGGGGGGGGGGCAGTTGTAAGAAAACTATTCCATTTCGTGTAGTGCATATGAAACAGAGAAAATGCGCTCAGACTTCAAGAAAAAAGCAATGATTTGAATTCTAAAGAAGACAGGTGCTGACAGTTCTGAATATTACGGCAACCATTTACGTCTACGTGATTACTCTGCTATTCACAATAAGTGCCTGGCAGAGGGTGCACTGTACCATAATTCTAATAGATCGTAGTTCGAAAATACTGACACGAATCGAAAAACTGGTAGAAACAAACATCTGCGTAGAACAGTTTGGAATCTGGAGAAATATTGGAACAGGCGAGGCAATACTGACCCTACGACTTATCTCAGAAGACATGGTGAAGAAAAGAAAATCTACGTTTACAGGATTTGTAGATTTAGAGAAAGCAACAGAGAATATTGACTGGAATAGACTCTTTGAAATTGTGAACGAAGCAGTGATAAAATAAGGGGAGCGAGAGGTTATCCACAACTGGCATGGAAACAGGACTGCAGCTGTAAGAGTCGAAAGACATGATAGGGCAACAGTAGTTGAGAAGGAAATGAGAGAATGGCAGCCGATCCCAGATGTTATTCAGTCTGTGTACTGTGCAAGCAGCGATGGAAACAAAGAAGACCATATCAGAGAACCGCATTCCGCGATCAGTTCGAGAATGGCACGTGGGGAACGTTATTGTCAGTAAATCTCCTGTTAGTTGCAACTGCTCTGATTTATTCGTCGTGGTCATTCCGCGAGAGGTATGTGGGAGGAAACAATTTATGTTGTCGACTTTCTGTAACGTACTCTCTCGGAATTTCAGTTGTTAACCTCTCAGTGACGCACATTTAAAGTCCAAGGAGAGGAAACAAAACATTTTAAGGTTTTCCTATGACACTGAACGCAATGGGTAGTGTCTTTAACAGATGAACATCATCGGTAGTGAAACAAGTGCGATGGAGAGGAGCTGCAGAAATTCAGGTGATACTGACAGAATTACATTGGGTAATGAGACACTGAAGTAGTGCATCAGTGTTGCTATTTTAGCAGAAAAATAATCGATGGTGGACTAAGTAGAAAGAATATAAAAAGCACACTGGCAGTAACAAATTTCTCTTTTTCAGAAACGCTTTGCTTGCTGAAATCGAATATAAATTTAAATTTGAGGTTAAATTTTCTAACGGTAACTTGTTTGGAGTATGGCCTTATACAGAAGTGAAATGCGAAGGACAAGCACCGTAGACAATAAGACAATAGACGCTTTTGAAATGTTGTGTTCTGGAAGAACGGTGAACTGGATGGGCAGATAGAATATCTAATGAAGAGGTAGTGAAGAAAATTGGGGAAAAACTGGCGGCATAGCTTGGCTAAAAAAAGTGGTCGGAGAATGTGACGCACCCTGCGGCATCAAAGAATTGCAAATTTGGCAATGAAAGGTAATGTGGTTGTAAAATTGAGGAGGAGACCATAGTTTGAACAAATAAGAAATATCAAAGTAGGCATCCAGAGAAGAACAGGCTTCCGCAGAATCAACCAGCCTAAGGAGCTAAATCAAATTAGTCTTCGAACTGAAGACAACAGAAAGAACAACAACAAGAACAAAATAATGTAATTTTTCTTAATTTTTTGATCGGATGTAGGAAAGAGAGGGATTACATCCGTGCTGTGGCAGTTCCCTCTTCCCAGTGCATAAGCTGGTCCACGATTAAGACGACACGTTCTATTGTTTCTTTTATTGTATGGTACGTTCTCGGCACTGTAGATGGGATAAATAATGTAATGTTCCTTCTGCTCCGCAGATAATGTTTACGCACTGATGACCGTCAATCTGCCTCCAACTAGCTATTTTCAGTTTAAATGCAACGAACAGCTACAGTTATTGTGAAACATGCCGTTATCTGCCAAATCGGTAAACAGTGGTGGGACAGAACACAACGACAGTGGTTTGCGAAACTCAAACAGTTCAACGAACCGCCTGATTTATTGGCGTCTCCCAGCTGACGACCCACCACGAGTGCTATTTACAGACAAAACACACGAGCGCGCTCACACACACACACACACACACACACACACACACACACACACACACACACACACAAAATTCCGTTACTGCGATGCGTTCTACACTGCACTATGCACAATCCCCCATCCCTTTCGTTTACACGGGTTATGTACACCGAAAAGCCCTTGGCGGGTTTATATAAGAGTTACACAGAGAGAGAAAGGCTTGGGTTTTATGAGTGTGGCGCGTATTGGACTAGGAATTCGGCACTGGCCCATGCCTTAAAGGCGATACACTCGAGACACTTTGTCAGTGTCCGTCATATTTATAGAAGAAAGAGATTAGTTGTTAATGTCCCGCCGACAACGAGGTCACTAGGAAGGATGGAGAAGAAAGTACCCGTGCCCTTTCGAAGGAACCATCCTGGCACTTGACTTAAGTGATTTAGGCAAATTACGGGAATCCTAAATCACGACGGCCGGACGCGAGTTTGAACTGTTGCCATTCCGAATGAGAGTCCAGTGTGCTAACCATTGTTGCACCTCGCTCGGTCTCAAGAGCTGGAAATCAACTAAAGATGACCTCCGACCAGGAAGTGTTAGAAGGGAGATGGTTATGATTTTGAGTCACGTAGACGGCTAGATTATTGCAGACTAAGGTAAGGACAAAACCGGATACGATTTTTTTTTTAAGTCATCAGCCTTTAGATTCGCCTCGATTTCGTCCTATCTCATGGTATTTCCTCATCTGTGCCTAAGTACTACACTCAACATCTTGTATTATGTTCCGAGCACTCTAGTCTTTATCTGTCCTTACTGTATTCCCTTTTATTGATCCTTCGGTGAGAAATTGAGGAGAAGAATAAAGTGGCGCCATTTTAAATGCGTTGCTGTCCAGGAATGTTAAAAAGTAAGTTAAACTTCCGTACAATTCTGTGCTCTAGACGTGTACTGTTGGACATACCTTCGTGATTTCCACGTCAGTATCTAATATTGTAGAAATTTTTCTCGCAAGTGGCAGTGTACCTCTTATATCAACCGTGCGTCGCATATCCTGCGTAGTGCTACTTCTTAGGAGATTCTTATTTATTTTGTTTTACATGCCTAGTTCCGTAGGACCAAATCGAGAGGCAAAATTCCACGGTCATGGAACATGTCAGTACATGAAATTACAACATAAAAGTAAAAACGGATAAAATAAAATGTTTATGAACCAAAAAAAAGACAAGCCACAAGTTTAAGTGAACGCAATCACAGGAATCAGCTTAATTTTTTCAAGGAACTACTCCTCGATAGAATAGAGGGAGTGACCCTTGAGGAAAGTTTATATTTGAAAGTGCGTGGATTACTGCTATGATTTTTAAATCCTTGTGGTAGCTTATTTAAAATGTATGCAGCAGTATACTGCACACCAGTCTGCACAAGAGTGAAGGAAGTGTGATCCAAAGGCAGGCTTGATTTCTGCCTAGCATTAGCTGAGAGAAAGCTGCTAACTCTTGGGAATAAGCCGATATTGTTAACAGGAGACGACAGTAAATAATATATGTACTGAGAGGTCTATGTACCCAGACAAACTGCAACGTAACCTTCCAGTACTGGTGGTGGTATAAGGCACCTAAGTAGGAAGATTACCGTCGTTTGACATGTCCCAAGCTACCGTCTGTAGTAAATGGTTTTTTAAATTCGTGTGCTCCACGAAATTACTGGCCCCTGCGAGTTATTGCTGGGTATTAATAATTTCTAGCGGAAGGTTTTAACGAACCGGTAAAAATTTGAACGCAACGGATAACGCATTTTTTTTATTTTTTCAAATTTTTTTTACCACTACAGAAGGCACCTATAGAGGGCTTAATAGGCAGTATATAGCTTTTATTTGCTTTCATGACCCAGAATGCTACTGTGGTACTGACTGCCACATATTCTTTATGATGGACGGGGTAAATAATCAGTGGAGGGTAGAGATTAATTGATATTTATTCAGTACCGATTGTATTTCAACAACTAGTCGTGTTTCTCTTGCAATGTACATCATCAAAACCGGTCTCTAGTTAACATGGTTCAGTTTCGCTACGTAATTATGGAATGGGACAGAGGAGCGCAGACCTGGCTTCAATGTAATTTTATACAACCGCACAATTATACCTAAACCCACGGTTATTACATTGAGTTGCTATAGATTACTCAGAACAAGTTCCGCAAAGACAGAACAACCAAAACTAGGTCAGGGTGGAAGAGTATTTCGCAAATCTTTATCAAATCAATGGGCATTAAAATCCGATACTTTTCCTAGTGGCACGAGTATTTTACTTAACGCACAACATCGCCAACAAATCAACTCGTTATAGGGGTGCACAAGAAACATCACGTCATTGCTGTTCAACCCACATGGCCTAGTTTCAGTATCCAACAGAAACCCAGAAAACTATGGACACACACGATTATTCCTTCCGTATTTTACACTCGCTCACTATCGTATGATTATTCATCGTGTACAATATATTTTCTGACCTAAAGTACAGTTTATCAATGCGGCGGTTGCTCCAACCGAACACGTGGCGCGAAAGTAAGTTCACAAAGAAAACATATGGAAAATAAATAAAAATCTCCAAAATATTACTGTAAATGGAAGAGCAGATTAAAATACATTGAATGAGTGAATTTCCGTTAAGCTAAGAGCAATAAAGTAACCGTGAGCTTAAGGCACATGGTGCGTTGACTGAACAAGGCACTACGCAAGGTCTACTGAAATTCGAGTAAATTAAGAAAATCAATTCCGTTATGGGGTTCAGAGGTAATTTCGCACCTGATTTCAACATCTGGACTTCATTACAGAGCAGATTTCAGACAATCTAATACCTATGTTAACATTACCAAAACGAGAGTTGCGTCTCCATGCCTGTCCAGCACCACGACCCAGGAACAAGTGCCCTTCCAACCGAATTCGCCTGACCGTCCCGCTTACAAACGTGGTGGGGGTGGCGCGCCAACCTGACAGAGCCAATACGCGCGCCTTCGTGTCTTCTTTGCCCTGACCTGCAAACCTGGTCTCTGCTGAACTTGTTCACGCTTGGGGGCTTGGTACTACCCTACCCCAGAACGACCATTCGTGCAGTGTTACAATCTGTGCCAAAAGCTTTCTGCTAGTTCACACACTCACTGATTTATACCGTCCAGGCCGCACGAAGGAAAGGAAAATGGGAAACGTGGTGTACAACAGAAAAAAATTCAGTACATAACACTGTTTAGTCCATTCTCTCCTTTTGGATACCAGTTGAGGTATTACCTGCAAGAGAAGTAGCTGTTGCTAATAATTTCTGCGTGCTAGCAATTTAATAAAACATTGGAACGGTGTAACAAGTTCCGTTTGAAAATGAACGGGGGTCGACAAGAAATTCGCTAATTTACATCACTTATTGCCCGAACTGCCCGTTTCTGAGCCAAAAATATCCTTTGAGACTGGGAAGAGTTGGCCCAAAATATAATACCATACGTCACACGAGAATGAAAACAAGCAAAGTAGACTACTATTCATGTCGAACTATCACTTACTTCAGATACCGTTCGAACAGAAGAAAATGGTAGCAGTAAGTCTTTGAACAAGATCCTGAACGGGGGCTTTCCACCACAGTTTACTATCTATCTGAACATCTAGAAATTTGAACCGTTCAGTTTCATTAATAATATGCCCGTTCGGTGAAATTCGAACGTCGGGGTTTGTTGAATTGCGTGTTAGAAACTGTAAAAACTGAGTCTTGCTGTGATTTAGCGTTATCTTATTTTCTACAACCTATGGGGTTCAAATGGCTCTGAGCACTATGGGACTTCTAAGTTCATCAGTCACCTATAACTTAGAACTACTTAAACCTAACTAACCTAAGGACATCACACCGATCCATGCCCGAGGCAGGATTCGAGCGAGCGAGCGACCGTAGCCGTCACGCGGTTCCAGACTGTAGCGCCCAGAACCGCTCGGCCATTCCCGGCCGGCCTACAAGCTATGAACTTATGTCTTTAAATACATTATTGGAAACAGTTTTAACGTTGCACACAACATGGTTTACTTCAAAGCTAGTGTCATCAGCAAGCAAAAACATTTTAGAGTCACCTGTAACATTATCCGGCATATCACAGTGTAACATTACAGGACATATTGGGACATATTGAAGTATTCGAAACTGTAGACTTTTAGGGGATGTCGATACAGATATGCAAAATGTAACGTGAAACTTTGGTGATGTTTAAATATTGTACTGTGTCAATATTAGGACATTTTGCACAGAAAGAATAAAAATAGAATTAATGTAAATATATATTAGTGTTAGTAAACTATTTTCATTCAATTTTGTAATTATATTTCATTTTGTAAAAGAAAGACTCACTTTTTACTGTAGCTCTGATTAATTGTATAAATTATCAGTTTTGAGCTAAATTATTTCGTATAATATGGGCAAGATACTTTTAAAAACTCACCAGCTAAAGAGAAAGTCTGTAAATGATTGTTTAATGCACACTTCTGGAACTTTCTATGGAGAAATTCTATATTATGATCGCAAAAATACGAAAACTTGTGAAAACTGTTTCATAACGTAATTTCGAAAGACGATTTGTATCAAGAAATATTGCTAAAAAGATTTATTTACGTTTTGAAACACGATTTAAATCATTTTACATATAAATAGTTGTTCTAAATCACTCAAGAAATATCCAGAATCAAATGTCAAGATATTTCTGGAAACATCGGTACAAATCTGGTGAAGGTTATCCAGAAGCTGGTAGAAAAATGTTATAAAATCTATTTGGAAATTATGCTTGTAAGAATTTATATGTACTGATCCTTTTACTTACTTTAATCTGTACTAAAATTCTGTAATGTCTAATTTAGTTTTAAGTCGTAAATTGCTATCGTATTGTAAACAAAACATTGTCAAAGACTCTCATTGTTAGGAAAGATATTAATACACGTAGGAGTTGTCAGTTGCCAGTTCGGATATGCAGTGCGGTTAGCTCTGAGAGTCAGTTGTTGAGTCTGTGAAGTCTGTCAGTTCTGTTTGTAAATAAACTTCTGTAATGAAGAATTACTTGTTGTCGTCAATATGAACTCAAGACCTTTTGCACGAAGCAGACACCTCCTAATGCAACGTTTTAATTTGGTGTTGAGGAGCTGAAATGTTATAACAGGGAACAGGAGTGGCCCAAGCACCGACCACTGGGGCACCCCACATTTCACTGTACCCCACTCCGATTCCACATCATAGACATTCTCAACACTGTGGATGATGACCTTTAGCTGTTATGTTGTTAAAGTAAGAGGTGAACTAATTGTGAGCTACTCCCCGAATTCCTAAATGGTCCAACTTCTGGAGCAATATTTTGTGATAAACAAAACGAAACGCCTTAGTTCTATCAAGAAATATGCCTAGCGTTCGAAACCTTTTGTTTAACCCATCCAGTACCTCAGAGAGAGAGAAGAGAATACAGCATTTTCAGTTGTTAAACGACTTCTAAAGCCGGACTGTACATTTCATAGTAAACTATATGAAATAAAATGATCAGTTATCCTTACTTACACAGCCTTTTCAATAAATTTAGCAAGCAGTGATGGCACAGAAATATGTCTAGAATTGTCTACATTATGCTTCTCTCCCCGGCTTTACTGGTGAGTACTTTCATCGTTCAGGAAACTGACCATGCTTGAAGGAAAAATTACAAATGTGGCTAAGTACGCGACTAACATGTACAGCACTGTACTTTAATATTTTTTCCACACTTTCGAGTTTTTGAGTCAAGCCAGCCGTTAACGCCTCTAGTGTTCATGATCTGCTGCTCGCCTTGTTTGTCCTCAAGCGGTATTACTCTGAGTACGCCGGCTGGATACGAGCTCTGAGGCCGCCTCGCACCCGAGCACACACTTCTGCCAACCCTCGCACTGTTACTCTCATTCCGATACCTTCGTTCACTTGCAGCACTGCCTTTCTGAAGTACAATTTGAACAAGACTGGACATACACGAAGCTGTCAAAAGTCGTGGGATACCTCCTAACCTCGTGTCGAACCCCCTCCAGCCTGTCCTAGAACAGCAAGTCGCTGGCTCTCCCCTGCAGAAACACTGAGCCCTGCTGCCTCTACAGCCGTCCAGCACTGTGGAAGAGTTGCCGATGCAGGATCTCGTGCACCAGCTGACCTCTCATTGTGTCCCGCAAACGTTCGATGGAATCCCTGTCGGGCGACCTGGTGGGTAGACACATCATTTGCCCGATCTGTCCAGAATGTTTTTCGAGCAAACTGCGAACAATTGTGGCCTGCTGAAGTGGTCCGTTGTGATCTACAACAATTCCATCGTTATTTGCTGCAGATAGTCTCCAAGCAACCGAATATAACCATCTCCAGCCAATTATCGGTTCTGTTGGACCAGAGGATGCAAACCATGCCATATAGAAAAAGCGCATACCACCGTGGAGTCACCAGCAGCTTGCACAGTGCCTTGTTGACAACTGCCCTTCCTGGGGTCTGCGTCACGCACTAACCCTACCATCAGCTCTTAGCAACAGAAATCGGGATTCATCTGACCAGACCACGGTTTTCCAGCCTGGGGTCGCGTGTCCAGGTGAGGCGGTGCAGGCGATGTCCTGCTGTTGGCAAAAACACTCACAGCCGGTCTTCTGCTGCCACAGCCCATCAACGCTACATTTCGCCGCGCTGTCCTAACGGATACGATCGTCGTAGGACCCACGGTCACTTTTGCGGTTATTTCGCGCAGTCTTGCTTGTCTGTCAGCAATGACGACTCTACGCAACCACCAATACTCTCATTCGTTTAGTGAATGCCGTCGGCCACTGCGCTGTCCGTGCTGAGAGGCAATGCCTGAAACTTGGTATTTTCGGCGCACTCTTGGCTCTGTGTATGTCAGAGTACTGAATCCGGTAACGACTTCTGAAATGGAATGCGCCTACCTCCCACTATCATTCGGCGTTCAAAGTGTGTTAACTCGCATTATGCGCCGATACTCAGGTCGGAAACGTGTACGAGCTACTGCCACCATCTGCGTATCTGCAAACTACTGTCCCATGACTTCCGTTTTACGGAGCTTCTTCTGTGTGTGCGTGTGTGTGTGTGTGTGCGCATGTGTGTGTCATAGATAGAAGAACCTTCTACTGAACTGAGTGAAATACGGAAAATAAGTAGTCGTGGGAAAAAGAATCTTGAAAATTAGTTAAGTAAAAGGAATAACTAATGCGCAGGTGCTTAATCGAATGGAGAAAACAAGTTTATTGAGTAACACTAAAGAAGGGATCGACAGAAAGGACGTGTACTGGGGTATCAAGGACATGTCAATATGGTAATAGAGCAGAGTGTATGGACCTGAGGAGGGTGGGGGTTAATGGAGTCCTGCCAGGGGGGAAGACAAAAAAAATATTTTCGCATTCGCAAGAGGAAGTTGGTGACTGAAATTTCGCAAATAGATCTCACCGCGACGACAAACGTCTTTGCTTTAATGACTTCCATCCCAACTCGCGTATCATATCTGCCACTCTCTCTCCATGATTACCTGATAATACAAAACGAGCTGCCCTTTTTTCCACCATTTCGATGTCCTCCGTCAATCCCACCTGGTAAGGATCGCAAACCCGCGCAGCAATATTCTAACAGAGTACGAACGAGTGTAGTGTAAGCTGTCTCTTTAGTGGACTTGTTGCATCTTCTAACTGTCCTGCCAATGAAACGCAACCTTTGGCTCGCCTTCCCCACAATATTATCTGTGTGTCCTTTCCAAAAAAAAAAAAAATAAATAAATAAATAAATAAAATAAAAAAAATAAAAATAAAAATAAAAAATAAATAAAAATGGTTCAAATGGTTCTGAGCACTATGGTACACAACTGCTGTGGTCATAAGTCCCCTAGAACTCAGAACTACTTAAACCTAACTAACCTAAGGACATCACACACATCCATGCCCGAGGCAGGATTCGAACCTGCGACCGTAGCAGTCGCTCGGTTCCGCACCGAGCGCCTAGAACCGCTAGACCAACTGAAGTTGTTCGTAATTTTAACACCCAGGTACTTAGCTGAATTGACAGCCTTGAGAATTGTACTATTTATCGAGTAATCGAATTCCAAGGGATTGCTTCTGGAGTTAGTGTGGATCACCTCACACTTTTCGTTATTTAGCGTCAACTGCCACCTGCCACACCATACAGCAATCTTTTCTAAATCGCTTTGCAACTGATACTGGTCTTCGGATGACCGTACTAGACGGTAAATTACAGCATCATCTGCGAACAACCTAAGAGAACTGCTCAGATTGTCATCCGGGTCATTTATATAGATCAGGAACAGCAGAGGTCCCAGGACGCTTTCCTGGGGAACACCTGATATCACTTCAGTTTTACTCGATTATTTGCCGTATATTACTACGAACTGCGACCTTCCTGACAAGAAATAACGAATCCAGTCGCACAACTGAGACGATACCCCAAAGGTCCGCAGATTGATTAGAAGTCGCTTCTGAGGAACGGTGTCAAAAGCTTTCCGGAAATCTAGAAATACGGAATCAACTCGAAATCCCCTACGATAGCGGCCATTACTTAGTGCGAATAAAGAGCACAAGAACGATGTTTTCTGAAACCATGCTGATTACGTATCAATAGATCGTTTCCTTCGAGATGATCCATAATGTTTGAATACAGTATATGCTCCAAAACCCTACTGCAAACCAACGTCAATGATATAGGTCTGTAGTTCGATGGATTACTCCTACTGCCCTTCTTAAAAAACTCGTGCGACCTGCGCAATTTTCTAATCTGTAGGTACAGATCTATCGGTGAGCGATCGGTTGTATATTATTGCTAAGTAGGGAGCTATTGTATCAGCGTAATCTGAAACGAACCTAATCGGTATACAATCTGGACCTGAAGACTTGCCCGTATCAAGCGATTTGAGTTGCTTCGCAACCCCTAAGGAATCTACTTCTAAGAAACTCATGCTAGGAGCTGTTCGTGTTTCAAATTCTGGAATATTCCATTCGTCTTTCCCGGTGAAGGAATTTCGGAAAACTGCGTTCAATAACTCCGCTTTAGCGGCACAGTCGTCGGTAACAGTACCATTGGCACTGCGCAGCGAAGGTATTGACAGCGTCTTGCCGCTTCTGTACTTTACATACGACCAGAATTTCTTCGGATTTTCTACCAAATTTCGAGACAATGTTTCGTTGTGGAACCTATTAAAGGCATCTCTCATTGAAGTCCGTGGCAAATTTCGCGCGTCTGTAAATTTTAGCCAACATTCGGGATTCCTCGTTCTTCTGAACTTTGCATGCTTTTTCCGTTGCCTCTGCAACAGCGTTCGGACCTGTTTTGTGTACCATGGACGATCAGTTCCATCTCTTACTAATTTATGAGGTATGAATCTCTCAATTGCTGTTGCTACTAATACTACATTGGAATACTGAATAAAAACCAACCAGCTTTCAGGGAAGAAAGGTGTTGCATTACTATGGAAGGCCAGTCGTGTGGGACGATTATTGAAAAAGCTGTGCTTTTTTGAACATGTGGATGATAATTATTGATGAGATGGACCTTACTGTCTACGTGATGGCAGCTCAGAACTGGAGTTCATTGTCCACGGATTGCAGGGGTAGGAACGAGTCTGATTGTGACACCACTGTGACCTGTCGCAGACGGCCCCTCAGGTGTAAACAGTGAACCTGGTACTTTAGCCTACAAGCGTCGCGGCGCGCACTGCGACGCCAGCGCCGTGTAGCAGACGTGCTATGCGTGGCGCGGGGGCGGCGGACACGCAGTGTGCGTGCGCGGACGCGGGGCTTCCTGGGCCGGCGCGGCGGAAGTGCGTGCCCCGCGTGTCTGGCTCGACACGCAGATGCACGGGAAGCGCACGCACGAGGCCGTGACCGCCGCGATGCATCCCAACACGGCGCGGAGCTGAGTGACAGGTGGTCCCTCACAGCGGGCACCACGCCTCCCTGACCTCGCCGCTGGAGCACTGGCCGCCTCCCTGGAGCCGTGTCCGCCCGGAGCGCCGAGCGGCACAGTGCCGTGGCTGCGGGGCGAGAATCCACGAAGAGAGGCCCACACGGTTCAGTGCTCGGTCCACTCGTATTCCGTATACTCTACCAGACAAGGTATATATCACCCAGAGAGGAAGGACGACACGAAGTAAAACTTCACAGCTTTCTTTTTATTATTATGGTTTTAGCGCGCAAAACTGCTACGGTCATTAGCGCCCGGTCAGTGACTTCGGAAAAGGTAAAAAAAATGAAACTGTAAACCAGAAGCAATGGGAGCGAAACTCAAAAAAGTGGGGAAACTAAAAACAGAAGGAAAGCTTAAAAAACCACTATAGAAGGGGGGTTGTTTGTCCCCAAAAGGAGCTTCAAACGACTGGCATTATCTTACTGGCACTAATAAACTCGAGAACGCGATCGGCTCAGCACATGTCATCTGCTAAAATGGAAGATAAATCAGGCGACAGCTGTAGACGGGCGCGTAACGGAGTAAAATAGGAGCACTCAATTAAAAGGTGTCTTACCCTCCACAGCTGAGAGCAGTGGGGACAGAGTGGGGGAGGATCGCCACTTAAAAGACGTGGATGGCTAAAAAGACAGTGCCCTATCCGGAGTCTAGTTAAAATTACCTCCTCCCGACGACGCGTTCGGAAGGAAGAGGTCCAAGCACAGGGAAGAGCTTTCACGTCCCGCAATTTATTATTGGGAAGTGTTGACCAATGTGCGTGCCACAAAAGAGCAACACGATGACATAAAACACTCCGGCGAAGGGAAGCATGCGAATAGCTGGCTGAAGAAGAGAGCATGTCCTGGGATCCAGAGGAACCCCACAGAGACCCCCCCCCCCCCCTCAAGTGGAAGTAGTCCTGAATCCGGTGGACCAGAGGGTGGACAGGGTAGAGAGCTTGGAGACTGAGGAGAGATCTGAGCGAATCTGAGCAGATAACATAGTGTATCCGCTGATGGCGACCGATGTATTGGACAGCCTGGGGAACAGCGTAAAGCTCCGCAGTAAAAACCGAACACTGGTAGGGAAGCCGAAATCGATTGGGAGTGTCGTCAACAATATAGACACTCCCAACTCCAAACGATGTTTTAAACCATCAGTGTAAATAAATGTGGCATTCTTCATTTGTGCGCATAGAGCAGCAAATGCCAGACGATAAACAAGAGTAGGGGTACCATCTTTGGGAAACTGACGAAGGTCATGGAGCAGGCAGGCCTGAGGCAGGAGCGAAGGCGGTGCTGTACCCCAAGCTGTCAAGAAAGTTTTAGGAAAGTCGAAGGAAAGAGAATGGAGCATTTGACGGAAGCGGACTCCCAGTGGTAGTAGGGAGAAAGGGCGGCCTGCATACCGTAAATCCAAGGAGGCGTCGAAAAAAATGTCATGGGCCGGATTTGCAGGCGTGCAGTTGGCTAGCATAACGACTCTGAAGGACAGCTCGCCGATTGGGCAGCGGCGGTTCAGAAGTGTCACAGGACTGGTGTAAAAAGCTCCAGACACTAAACGTAATCCACGGTGGTGGACAGAGTCGAGACGCCGAAGAACAGACGGCAGAGCAGAGGAGTAAACTATGTCTCCATAGTCCAATATCGAACGCACTAAGGCGCGTTAGAGGCGGAGAAGGACCACTCGGTCCGCTCTCCAGGAGGTGCCATTCAGGACACGGAGGGTGTTGAGGGATCGCAGACAGCGAGCCGAAAGATAGGAAACGTGGGAGGACCAGCACAGTTTCCTGCCAAACATAAGACCCAAGATTTTTGCGACGTCCGCGAACGGAAAGTTGACAGGGCCCAGATGTAAGGAAGGCGGAAGAAACTCCGTACGACGCCAAAAATTAACTTCACAGGTTGAGAGGGTACGTGATGGCATTTCAGTGAATACAATATCGGGAGAAATTTTTTAAGGACTTGTACCAGCCCACATATCAGTATCATATACCACACTCTGGGCTCGGTGTGATCACTGATTCGGTTGGGAGGGGTGTCATAAATCTGTTGAATTGTCTCCTGAGGTAAGTTGACCCACACCTGTTGTAGCTGGTCGCTGATCCCTGGGTACCGGCACTTGGGTGTAGTTGACATCCAACACCCGTTCTCTTGGGGGTGAGGTCTGGGACTCTTTCTGGCTACGGGAGTACCTTAGCAATTGACAGCGGCATGTGGCACGTGTGCACGAGCATTATTCTGTTAAAAAAATGTGCCATGAGAAGTAAAATAGCAGATCCCAAGAAGTCCATGATGTACGCTTCCAAATTTCCGTCAGAGACTAACAGCCGTGACCAGGAGTCGTACCTAACGATTTCCTATCTTGTGACGCCAGTAATAACACTCTAAAAAATGGTTCAAATGGCTCTGAGCACTATGCGACTTAACTTCTGAGGTCATCAGTCCCCTAGAACTTAGAACTACTTAAACCTGACTAACCTATGGACATCACACACATCCATGCTCGAGGCAGGATTCGAACATGCAAGCGTAGCAGTCGCGCGGTTCCAGACTGTAGCGCCTAGAACTGCTCGGCCACCCCGGCCGGCCAGCACTCTAAAAGATTGAAAGCAAGTGACGTCTTCCCAAGTAGCCGCTGTACTCGCCTATGGCGGTCAGACGGAGTAGAGCAGAGCCGCAATTCGTTGCTGGAGTCAGTTTGATGCAACTCATCAATATTCCATGCTTCCGAGTCACAGCGCCACTCCAGATGCATGCGTATGTGTTTTGGTGTTAATGGTACTCTACACATACGAAGGTAATACCGTAGTCCGGTTGCTGCTGGTCTTCGACGAACGGTGCGACATGACACAGATGGTTCCTGGGAAACCTTGCTGTAGAGTGGCAGGCGCAGATGTGAAGGTATCACAATGTCCTTGGTGCGCAATTTGGTGAGTCAGTCAGCAGCAGCCTGCCGATACACAAGCAGGAACAGGGAAGTAACAGATTTTTTGACATTTTACGAGTTCCTACCCACGAGTGAATTATTTAGTTTCATCTTTCTGCTTTGCTGGTTTTGAATCTGTGCGTGTTAACGTAATTTATTAGACACAGATCTTACGTTTTCGTCAGTGTCTACAGCAGAGTTCCATAGTATGTGTCCGTAGTCTTTTTACTTGTCTGTGTAGTGTGGTTTTTCACGTTCTCCAGTGTCGATAGAGACTGTGATTGCTGTGTCAGGATGCGAGTCGAGGTGGTGACACTTCGCTCTCAGCTCCAGGTTGTGATGGCTTCAGTTTCAGTTTCAAGCTGCTGTGAATGCGCATCATGGTTGTGCGAACCACAAGTCCGCCGATACGACCGTATCAGTGGTCAGCCCAATTACAGATGGCATTGAGATTGACCCCTTCCCATGGTCGAGAGGGATGTTGCCTCGGGGCATGGCAAGCTGTGAAACACGTCCTGTGGGGCCAAATGTAAGGCCTCCCCGGTTAGTGTGACCAACAGGTTCCAGGTGCTGCATCTACACGCTGATTGTCATCATCCGAGCCAACGTAAAGGTGTACTCCACACCATAGTTCATAGACTCTAAAATATTATCAACTGTGTTAGCCCAGCTTGAAGTCACTTTTCTTCATAACGGTTTTAATGGAAAACAAATCGGACGTGCGTTGCGCCGTCTACCAACGGTGACTCGGGTGAGTGGTGGTGGTAACAGGATAGCACCAAAATGTATAGCCTTTTCGCGTTATGTGTGAAGGTTTTCCAACAGGACTCATCTTATTTTGCGGAAATGTGATGTGAAATGGATTTTTAGACCACGATATAAAATAAGTGACTATTTAGGAGCCGTAAAGTATGATCTTGGTTTGCGTAAGGCGGGAATCTATTGTATTCCTTAGATTTGTGGCTCGTCGTTTATTGGCCAGGCCATCAAAACCATAGGGAACCGGTTCATTTAGCAAAGGGTCGACAAACATGAACAAATCTGCTGTTACGGAACATTGCCCTGGCCTCAGTCATTCTATGCACTACAACGACACGGAGATTCGGGCACGCATTTCAGTTACGGGGATAGTGGTATTAAGGAAACAGTGGATATTAAATTACTCAATGGAGTTAGTAATAAAGATGGAGATTTTTACTTAAATTCTGCGGGCAATTGTGCTCTCACTCTGGTCAAACAACAAACAATCTCACCAGTTGGTTATTAATAGTCACTATCCACGAATTCTGACGATGGTCATCATTGGTCGTGTGGTAGCACTAGTGTTAGTGTGTGTGTGTGTGTGTGTGTGTGTGTGTGTGTGTGTGTGTGTATGTGTATGTGAGAGAGAGAGAGAGAGAGAGAGAGAGAGAGAGAGAGAGAGAGAGAGAGAGAGAGAGAGTCAGTCTGCAAACTGAGGTTTCAAATTCCCTTGCACAGCGGTTACGTGCTGCAGGTACCTTGCAAATGCCAGGGTGTGCACGTGACGAAATATCGGAGTTTGTCGAAGATACTACCCAACGTGCTACGTAAAATTTATTTCCATTTGATCCTACAGAGGATTTTTTCCCAGTAACCGGAAAAGTTTTCTTGTGTCAGTCGAAAATAATTTCCATAATCTTACAAGGACCGTTGATGTAATTCTGCTGGTCTGCATTACTACCTGTAAATTTTTTCCAAACACGAGACACGTTTCGTAGCTCTAGGGACCTATTACAGTGCGTTACTGAAAGCATTACTCCACGTATTCGATACGCAATCTATCTGGTTCAGCATCAAGTGCTGCGGGCTTGCCTCTATCGTATACACTTTTTTATATTCAGCGCTTACCTATACTATTTCTTTTATTTTCGCTTCCATTCGACGATCTAACGTAGAAACAAGCAGTTTCAGAAAACAGAACTTTGTATTTCGTGCTTCACTTTATCATCTTTCGTGTCGGTGCCGTAACTCTCAACAGAAAATGTGCCTCGGTGAATTGAGTGATTTGATATAAAATGCAATTTTCTTTTTTTTTTCTTTGCCAAACCATGTATCACCTTTCTTTCGAAAAAAAATTAACATTTGTCGTTTAAATGCGCAAGCAGAACTTCCACACATAAAAATAAGCTAAAAATGGACTATCTTCCTGATGATACAGTGACTCAGAAAACGAAAAAAATCGGAAAAAAACATGTTTCCAAACCGTACGGCTACATATGTTTATAGACGCCACTAACCTCCACCCAGGCACACATGTGAATTCAGTAAGGCACGCCTAATTGCTCAACAAACAGTACTTATTGATCCACGCTAAGGGTATTAAGCGTTCTTCTGTTTCCATCAGAGAAAGAACAAACAAGAAATTTCCAATTAATTTAATGTGTAGTTCTCCGTAGCATCCACATAACCACAAAAAAATATCAGTTCAGTTGAAAACTAATTAGGGCAGCCATTCAGGGCAGCTCTGGATATAAATAACACAACTGCTCTGACGTGATACGTATCTCGCAAACATCCCAGGACGCGACGTACTTCTACAGGATATGAAACGTGAACTTCTGGCTAACATCCTCTGATACGGTGTGATCCACCACGGCACGAGCAGCGAAAACTTAAGAGTGTCAGAGCTAATCATGAAGTGACTGACAAATTTTGTGTGCTTCGCACTGTGTTCCTTATACACTATGTCGCGTTTCGGCTATAGGCATCCCCGGATCGAAGTAACATCTAAACATATGCACATGGTTTCAGAACAAAATTCAGTAGTCAGTTGCACATATAGTTTTTTTTTTCGAGTTACGCGAAACAAAAATATATTTTCAATCAACGAGTGAATTTTATTTTCAAAGATTTACTACATCTGGTGAAAATAACAGCTAAGAAGTATGTTACAATCACGTCAACAAGAATACTGTAAGTTGCAACGGTAATATACACTGAAGTGATAAAGGCATGACGTACCTCCTAAAATCGTGTCGGACGTCCTTTCGCCCGGCGTATTCGTTGGAAGCCTCCTGCAAAAATATTGAGCTATACTGCCCCTATAGTCCTCCATAACTGCGATAGTGTTGTAGGTGCAGGATTTTGCTCACGAACCGACCTTTCGATCAAGTGACATAAATTTTCGATGGGATTCACGTCGGGTGAGGTGGGTCGTCAAATCTTTCGCTCGAACTGTCTAGAATCTTCCCCAAAACAATCGCGAAAAATTGTTCTCCGTCACATGGGTTATTGTCATTCATAAAAATTCAATCGTTGTTTGGCAGCAAATGGTCTCTAAGTAGGCGTACATACAACCATTTGCAGTGAATGATCGGCTGAGTTGGACTAGTTCGCGCAGTGCCTTGTTGACAATTTGGATCCATGGCTTCGTGAGGCGTGCGCCTCAGTCGTACCCCACCATCAGCTCTTGCCAACTAACTTCGTGACTCATCTGACCAGGTCTAGCGTACAATCGAGAGGTGCCGTGGGCAATGTTGTGCTGTCAGCAAACTGGCAGCAACTCGCGTCCATCATCAGCTACCATATCACATTAAAGACAAATTTCGCCGCACTGTCCTAACGGATGGTTTCGTCGTACGTCCCATAACGATATCTGCGGTTATTTCACGCTTCCCTATTAACAGTGACGACTCTACTCAAATGCCGCTGCTCTCGGTCGTTAAGTGAAGGCCGTCGGTCACTACTTTGTTCGCAGCAAGAAATGAGGCCTGAAATTTGGTATTCTCGGCACACTTTTGACACCGTAAGTCTGGGGACACTGAATTCCCTCGCCATTTGCGAAACGGAATATCCTCTGCGTCTAATTCCAACTACCATTCTGCTCTGAAAGTCTGTTTATTCTGGTCGTGCGGCCATAATTACGTCCGACACCTTTTCACATGAATCACATGAGTACAAACGACAGCTACACCAATGCGCTGTGGTTTCATACCTTGGCACGCGATACTGCCGATATCTGTACATGTGCATATCGTTACCGCATGACTTTCGTCACCTCAGTACATAGCGCCTAGTAACTATCAATATTTGTGTGCGTTACATCTGCACGTCCGCCTGTTTGACTGGTCACTGCTACATCCGTGTGTACCTAGTTAATCTGTTTGAAACCACACAAGATACTACCATTCGGTGTGTGTATTCCATCGGCTCCTCAGCACACATAGATCCCACTGTGTCACGTCACAGAGCTCGTACGTGTTATCAGAATCCAACACAGGGCCTAGATTACCTACTGTCCTTGGCGTGGTGCCCAGTAGAAAGACTGGCTCCCTGCAGCTCAGCTCTCCATGCTGAGCCATCCTGGATTCTTGCACAGCTACTGTAGCCCACATCCAGCTCCACCGATAAAAGTGAGACAGTCTCAGAAAACTCCTCTATTACCGCTATCCAGCTGTCTAACAAACTGCTCTGCACCCTGAACAATTTAAATACTCCGTTGCATTCACGAAAAAAGCTGAAGTTTCTCCTTTTGTCAACCTCCTTGAAAATTAACACACAGGGTGGACAGAGCTAGTCCGAAAAGCTTATAAGGGCGACGCAGGCTAGTTTCTGCCGAGAAATATTTGTTACGAAAAAGAATTATGTAGGTTGCGCTGATTCCGAGTCACTCAAAATTGCAGCTAGCCAATCTGTTGTTCGCGCAAGTTCAATCGGTCCGCCAGAAACGATGTCGCCAAACATGTTCTTCGTTTGGTTTCCTAAAACAGAACAAGGGAGCGGTACAAAAACTCCTTCCGATCTGAGTTTCGGGACCTTTCTAAGAGACAGTCTCCATTTCTTATTATGTGACTGTGTAAGCGTACGCAACATGTGGTTTCAATTTTTAAAAAAATACACTGAAGAGCCAAAGAAACTTGTACACATGCCTTATATCGTGCAGGGTCCACGCGAGCATGCAGAAGTGGCATGCAATCGACAAATATTTCAAGTAGTGCTGGAGGGAATTGATACCACAAATACTGCAGGGCTGGAAAATTGACGATCAATAAAATTAAATTACTAGAGAAGCTAATAATGAGTACTACATGCATTGTACTGTGTCCGGGCACAGTAGAACACGGTCGTCTATTCTGTTATCGCATTCCCTGCGACCTTGCGCAGCTGGCGGAAGCTCGGAAGACAGGCTTCCGCAGCCGCTATCGGAAGACACAGTGACACACACACACACAGTGACACACACACACACACACACACACACACACACACACAAACACACACACACACAGATACAAACACACACACAGAGGTCTGCGTGCCTACCGCCGTTGTCGCTTTTTCCGACGTCCGCAAAACGAAGCATCCGGTCATGGTAAACACGAGAACTCATAAAAAAGTAAAAATAAAAATAAAAAGCACACATACACATGCGCTCGCACACACACACACACACACACACACACACACACACACACACACACACACACAGACAGATTTAACGCATGATGAAAACTCGATAAATAAAAGTGAATTCCCTAAATTCTTCTCTCTCTGTACTGAGAAGAGCGTTAGTTGGGAGTCACATGTAACAGACAATCTTGAACGTCTAATGTCTGCACTTTCTCCACTACTGGCAGCTGCAGACCGTGGAGACGAAATAAGCATCTGCACCAATATTTCCTATTCTTCACTCACTAATGGATTACGGCCTCACACTCTTGGGAAAATCATCACTTACGTTTCAAAGCGTTAGTTGAATATGAAACGTGTAATTAGGGAAATAACTGCTGCCGAACCAACGCTCTCTTACAGGAAGGCATTTGAACAACGCGTTATACAGACAACAGCTTCTTCTTGCGTACGCTGAGGTGACAGATGTCTTGGCGTAACGATATCCCCACATACAGACGGCGGTAGTATGGAGTACAGAAGGTATAAAAGGGCAGTGTACTGGCACAGCTTTCATTTGTTCTCAGGTGTCCGACGTGATTGTGGCCGCACGGCGGGAATTAACAGACGTTGGAGGTACACCCATGGAACGTACAGTTTCGGAAATGGTTAGGGATCTCAATATTGCTAGATTCACAGTGCCAAGAGCGTGCCAAGAGTACCAAGTTTGAGGCGTTATTTCTCGCTACGCACAACTCAGTGACCGACGCCCTTCACTTGACGACCGAGACCAGCGGCGTTTACGTACAATTGTCAGTGCTAACAGACAAGCAGTGCACAGTGACATAACCGCAGATATCAACGCGGGCTGTACGACGAACGTATCCATTAGCACAGTGAGGCGGAATTTGGCGTTAATGGGCTGTGGCAGCAGACGACCAAAGCGAGAGTCCTCACTAACAGCACGACATCGCCTGCAGCGCCTCTCCTGGGCTCTTGGCCATATCGGTTGGATCCTTGAGGACTGCAAAACCGTGGCGTGGTGGGATGAGTCCCGATTTCAGTTCCTAAGTGGTGCAAACCCCACTAAACTATGAACCCAAGTTGTGAACAAGGCACTGGGCAAGCTGGCGGTGATCCATTATGGTGAGGGTTGTGTTTACATGGAATGGGCTGGGTTCTCTGGTCCAACTGAACACGACCACGACGGAGCTTTCATGAATGGCAATGCGCCATGCCGCTGCGGCACAGTTATTCACGACTGGTTTGAGGAACATTCTAGACAGTTCGAGGGCATGATTTCGTCACCCAGATCAAACGAAATAAATCCCATGCAACATTTCTGGGGCATAATCGGCAGGTCGAATCGTGCACAGATTCCTGCACCGGCAACACTCCCACAATTATGGACGGCTACAGAGTCAGCATGGTTCAATATTTCTGCAGGGGCATGCGAACGACTTGTTGAGTCCATGCCATTTCCAGTACTTGCACTATGCCGGGCAAAAGGAGGTCAGACACGATACCAGGAGGTACCCCATGACTTTTGTGACGTCAGTTTGTATCTCGCGAAAAGACTATGAAGGTGAAATTAATGATATTCGAGCCGGCAATCGTCGTTCCCGTGAGCATACACGACTGGAACACGGAAAGGGGGAGAGACATTAGTACGCGAAGCACCCTCCGCCACACGACGTATGGTGATTGGACGCAGATGTAGACAGCCCCACAGTACTTCTGTTCCCTTATGAACTTTGTTGTCAAGAGCGAATACCAGTTTGGAAACACTTTTGTAAGATTCATTCGTAAATATAATTCCAAAAGGAGAAAGTGTTTGGACCATTCACCGCTCAGCCTTAGCGTAGCATAGAAAGAACTGAGGCATCCAGTCACGAAAATTCTTGTCCACTCAACCAGTGAAGTAAGGATCCTAACAGGTAACAAAATTAACTTCAAAGCAAAAGTAGTGAAATCTTGTATGTGTGTGCGTGTGTGTGTGTGGGGGGGGGGGGGTAGAGAGAGAGAGAGAGAGAGAGAGAGAGAGAGAGAGAGAGAGAGAGAGAGAGAGAGAGACGATCCATAGAACTCAGTATAAACCACCACGCGAAGTAAAAAATTATGCTAATTTAGAAGAGAAATTTTGTAATAGGTCACCATGTCTCCGTGAATTGACACATTATACAGCACATCGAGAGACGTCAATTATACTCCATGTATCGTGACCAGCTTGTTAACTGTAGGGTTTCCCATTAAATGGTGCCAAGTCACCTGAAGCAAATAACCTTCATTTCTTATATTGACAACAGTGACAGTGCCTCGCTGATAAAATTCCTACAGTCTCTGGTCACTGGCATTCAGTTCTTCAAAGAAGGCGGACGAAGAGAGGAACACTGTAGAATAGCGTATACAGAGTGCTTCGTAATTAATGACGTAAAAAAAGTTTGATGGCCACGAAGTAGATGAACTTAAGGAATTCTGCTACCTAGGCAGCAAAATAACCAGGAGCAGACCAGCAGCGGCAAAAAGGGCGTTCATGGCCAAGAAAAGTTTATCAGTATCAAACATAGGCCTTTATTCGCGGAAGAAATTTCTGAGACTGTACGTTTGGAGCACAAGATTATATGGTAGTGAAACATGGATTGTGGGAAAATCGGAAAGAAGAGAATCGAAAACATTTTGAGATGAGGTTTTACAGACGAATGTTGAAAATAAGGTGGACTGATAACGTAAGGAAAGAGGAGGCCCTGCGCAGAATCGGAGAGGAAAAGAATATTTGGAAAACACTGACAAGGAGAAGCGACAGGGAGATAGGACGTCTGTTGAGACGTCAAGGAATGACTTCCGTGGTTCTGGAGGGAGCTGAGGAGGAGAAAAAATTGTAAAGGAAGACAGAGATTGGAATACATCCAGCAAGTAATTGAGGACGTAGGCTGCAAGCGCTACTCTGAGATGAAGAGGCTGGCAGAGCAGAGGAATTCGTGGTTGGCCGCATCAAACCAGGCAGAAGACAGTACACGGTTCTAAAAGCAAAAAAGTCTCAATAAACATATGCTCTAATATTCATACCTGAAGAGCTATGAGGACTCGTCTAGTAGAAGTGATGTGTTTCACAGTAGAGAAGATGAACCAGTGCTCATAGCAGTTAAGGTACGCATTTTAAAGCACAGGTTTATAAGACTTTTTTGGTTCTAGTGTCGTGTACTTCGAACTGTATGCGTTTACACCATTAATTATGGTACACCCTGCAGAGATAATGCTTTTCACTGGTGCGAAAGATGTGTCAGAGGAAGTCGAAAGTTATGATGGTTAGTATGAAGCAATTGACTGGACTTTTATGAATGGCAACCTGACGCGCTAGCTGTGGCAATTTGGATTAAAATTTCTTTTTCTTTGTTTTTTTTTTCATTACTGCACAGATTCGGCACTGTAACCATTTTCAAGTGTCTGATTTAATCCGTGAAACACACGTTTGGGTTTCAGTCAAAACTTATTGTTGAAACCAGATAAGTCCGTTTGAGGGTTATAGCATAAACTTGAAAATGGTTACAGAGACTAATGTGTCCAGTAGTGAAATGAAAATCTAACGAAGGTTGCGACTACCAGAACGGAAGATTACTGTAATTTTCTCCTCTCACAAGGGTTACAAGATTAAATCTTTCAGGCTTTCTTCCCGTGATTTTTAGTCAACAGAGTATTGGCTAGTACTAGGCCACAGGGCAGCATTTTCCATTTACGGACAGTAAACCGGATATACTTGTTTAGGAAGTACAAACCGCAGTTTCTTGCTGCACTACACTCGTATTCTATTTCAGCCAGACGCGTTTCGTCTTTTTCACTTTACGGCGTCATCAGTGGGGTCTAGAATGATAGTTTTTTTTATATGTGTTGTATGTAGATTACAAAACAAAAAAAACTCTGTCTTTCTAGATCCCACTGATGATGCCTTAAAGTGAAAAGTGCGAAACGCGTCTGGCAGAAATAAAATAAGAATACAGTGCAGCAAGAAAAGGCGGTTCGTATTTACAAAACAAATATTTCGCTGCTTGCTGGGGGGGGGGGGGGGGGGGCTGGCCACGCAAACAAACTCGTTAGTAGTGTAGATATTCATTATGAAGCCCGTCGTTCGATACTAAGTTTTGGAACAAGTCCTCTGACAGTTAAGCAGTTGTACAGTGATCCGTTTACGTAGCGTGAAGTAACAGCTGCACAGACAGTTACCCGCTATGTAGGGACGTTCTCTCACGACCTGAACACGTGCGTCAGTAGGTAACATTCTCGGGACAGTAAGGTCACCCGGCAGCAGATTTCTTTCGCGTCCAGCGCACGCGGTCTGCCCGGTTGCAGCCTCCGGCGCCGCAATCTGCGTTGCAGATCAAATCCACGGTCGCGTCTACACGACGGTCGGCCCACACTGTCGCAACACGGACGAGTTCCAGCTGAGGGCGGCCTGTTGTGACGCAAAGTGGCCGCTTCCGTTACGTGCTTTACACACGGCTGCTGGGCTCTGGAGAAAGGAGCAGGTGCGAGCACCACTCTGACACTGGGCTTTCCGTACAAGCTTACTCACGTACACAGACACTCCATACGCTCCGCGAATCTAGATTCTCGACCATTTGTGCCTATTATCCAGACTGATACTGGCAAAATATCGGTCCTACGGTCTCCCAGAATTTTCTAGAATGTTTTAATTTCATCATCTACGTCCTACTCAACAAGCCACCAAATGGTCTGTGACGGAGACTTATTTCTGTAGTACTAACTGAGTCCTCCAACACTGTTCCAGTCGCGAAGAGCGAGTGGGAAGAACGATTGTCGGTTAAGTTTCTGTACTCTCGAATTTTCTCCTCGTGGTCATTAGGCGAGACGTACGTAGAGGGAAGTAATATGTTGTTCTTGGATAGGGTCCGCCTTTAGCAAAACACAGTTTTGTTTTATAACCCAAACATGTTTCACTGCAGTTGCAGCATCCTCAGTGGGCTTTTATTTTCCATCTGTTAAAGATAAATAACGTTCTTTGTTGTTTTGTATACATGTAGCTATTAGTTTTTTAAAAAATGTAATTATAGATATTTGAAAAAACACATAAATTATGAAAATCCATACCTTTTTACCACATGGTGTGGATTTTCTGACGTCTTGTGTTTCTACAATGACCGACAGTTTGTCATCTGCAACCACTTATACCTTAAAGTAGATAAATTGTTTAAGCCAAAATTACGATTTGAGGAACTATGTTATTATTATGCCTGAAATTATTTAATTCTATGTGTGTGTGTGTGTGTGTGTGTGTGAGTGTCTATTTACATGGTGTTTCACTTACTCTTTTTTCGTCTTCATCACTGTCAAACACTGAATATTTAGTTGCCACTGCCACTGTCACTGTCACTCACTGTTTCACTGTTTATCAGCTATAAAAACAAAACATGGCTGGCAGTGGAACAGCTGGAGGTGTAAAAACAAGATGGCTGACAGTGGAACAGTTGAAGGTGTTCCTGGCGGCTGTTTTGAACCTTTCAGAGGTGACAGATATTTTTACTTTTTTTTATTTTTTTTAGTGTGTGTGTGTGTGTGTGTGTGTGTGTGTGTGTGTGTGTGTGTGTGTGTGTGTGTGTGTGTAAAAGGGGGAGACAGAGAGAGAAAGAGAGGGAGAGAGAAAGGGAGGGAGAGAGAGATTTTAGGTTTCAGAATTTTTTTTTCTGGTGGGTGGGGGAGGGGGGTTAAGATCTCTGTAGGTTGGTTTTGTCTGTTAATTCTTTGAGGGCAGAGAACAGAGTGCCATTGCAGAGAGCTGTGTATTCATTTATTATTTGTTTGCCTTCTACTATGGATTTTTGTATCTGGTAATTTTCTTCGATTATCAGTTTTTGTGGGGGGCTGTTGCTGCATTTGAGAATTTTCAAATCCGTGTTGATGTTTGTTGGGCTATGTTTCTTGTCCATGAGGTGTTCAGCGAATGTGGAATGACAGCTGTTACTTTTTAATGCTCTTTTGTGTTCTGTATATCTGGTATTAAAGTTTCTGGTTGTCTGTCCTATATAAATTGCTTTGCAATCCTGGCATGTTAATTGGTAAATACCAGATGTGTTGTGTTTGTCTGTGCTTGTGTTGGTTGTCCTTAGTTTTTTCTGTGTTGAGTTGTATGACCTGTAGGCTATTTTTATCCCTTGTTTTTTGAGTATGTTGCCTATTCTGTGTACTGTTTTGTTGTTATAGGCGAGAGTGAACCATCTGTTTGTCATTGTGGGTGTTTCCTGTTCATGTGTGTTTGTAGGTTCAGGCTTTTGTTTTTGACTTTGTATGTTGGGTGTCCTTTTTAGTTTTGCTTTAATTTTGTGGTTTAGTTTATCTATAGTGTTTGTGTCATATCCATTCTCCACTGCTATTTGTCTGATTGTCTGCAATTCATTCTTGTAGTTGTTATCAGTGAGTGGGGTTTTGTTTAGTCTGTGTAGCATATATTGGAAGCTGGCTAGTTTGTGTGTAATCGGATGATTAGAGTCTTTGTGAATGGTTGTGCTAGTGGTGGTCGCTTTCTTGAATATGGAGAATTGGTGTTGATTGTTGTGTCTGTATATTGTGAGGTCAAGGAAGTTTAGCCTTTTGTCGTGTTCTGTTTCTATGGTGAATTTTATTTTTGGGTGAACTTTGTTTATATCACTGTGGAGTTGTTGGATGCGACTTGGTGTTTCATCTATAAGGCATATGATGTCATCTACATAACGGTACCAATATATTATCCGGTATTGTTTGGGTCTAACTATTGTTTCGAATATTTTATTTTCAATGTGATTGAGAAAGATGTTGGCTAGGACTCCACTGACTGGTGACCCCATTGGAAGCCCATCTTCTTGTGAGTAAAACTGATTGTCAAAGGAAAAGTAGTTTTGTTGTGTGATAAGTTTTAGGATGCTAGCTATTTCCTTTATGTGGGGTTCGGGAATTTTGGCTTGTTCTTCTAATTGTTGTCTGATGATGTTGATGGTTTCAGTGGTGGGGATATTTGTGTACATGGATGTGATGTCAAATGATGTGAGTGTGGCTGTTGTGGGTATGTTGATGTCTTTGATTTGCTGTACCAGCTCTTCGGTGTTGCGTATGCTTCTGTTATTTGTGTATATGTAATGTTTCTGTATGTATGTGTGAATTTCTCTGGCTAAGTGGTATGTGGGTGCACTTCTGAAATTGACTACAGGGCGTATAGGAATGCCATCCTTGTGGAGCTTTAGTAGGCTGTTCAGTGTGGGTGCTTGGGGGTTCTTTTGTTTCAACCATTTTGCTTTCTGATTTGTGAATATGTGTGAGATATTTTTTAGGAGTGTTATTGTGTTTTTCTGGTATCTTTGTGTTGGGTCACTGGTTAGCTTTGTTATGTTGTTGTCTTCCAGGAATTTTAAGGTTTTTTGCTTGTATTCATCCTGTTTTATTATTATCATGGTGCTGCCCTTGTCTGATCTTGTGATGAGTGCCTCATTGTTTTTAAGTTTGTCCTTTATTTTTCCAGAGGTTTTTTCTTCTTCAGTTTTTGTTCCTGTCAATATGTTGTTTTTGTTTTCTTTTATTATGTATCTTATTTCTTCTGTGATTAATTCTCTTGTCAGACCTGCATTGAAGTTTTGATTATTGTTTCTTTCTTGTTGTTTTATGATGTACTCACTTTCTGTGATAAGATTCTCCACTGTCTTGTGTGTGATGTGTGTGTTGACATTGTATTTTGGGCCTTTTTCTAGAAAACTTATTTCTTGGTTGGTTAGTGGTATGTCAGTAAGGTTTACCAGACGTTTGTGGAATGTGTGGTTTGCTTGCTTTCTATTTTTATGTGCAAAAGCTTTGTTTTGTTTTAAAAGAGTGTTTAGTTTTTATTGTTGTTTATTCCATTTTGATTTTATTTGTGTTTCTGTGTTTTGTTTGACTGTATTCATGATATCGTTGAATATTTCAGAGACTTTAATGTGGTTTCCTAGTTCCAGGTGAATTTTGAATAGTTCAACATTGAGTTCTTGCTTTTTTGTATGTAGGTTTCTAATTTCTTGCTTCAGCCACTCAATTTCAGCTTTATGTTTGGCATGACGAGCTGCAGGTGACATACTGTTTACATTTACATGTATATAGTTAGGTATTACATTATATGAAAGACAAAGTCTATTGAATTTTATATTTAAAATAGTTTGATGTAACTTTGCTGTAGTGTTCCGGAATTTGTTGTAGAGCTTGCTCGGAAATGCCTGGCAAGGCGTCGAAATAATAAAAAAAAACTGTGTTTTGCTAAAGGCGGACCCTATCCAAAAACATGTATATTGTTAAAGCAAACACGGAAAAAAAGAGCTTCAATACCAAGATGAATATGTTGTTCGTCTCTTCCCAGAAAGTGCTTTCTTGAAATTTCTCCGCAATGGACGACGCCTCTCTTGTAACGTATGCCAGTGGAGGTTGTTTAGCATCAACGTCACGCTCTCTAGACAGCTAAACGACCCCGTGACGAAACATGTTGCTCTTTCGTTGGATCTTCTCTATCTCCGTTATCAGCCCTACCTAGTAAGGATCCCAGACTGATCAACAATACTCAAGAATCGGTCGAACAAGCGGCTTACAAGCTAGTTCCTTAGTGTATGACTTACATTTCTTCAAAAGCCTTTCAGATAATCTGTAAATTTAAATATAGGATTGTAGCAGGAGAAAGATAGCTACTGTGAAGAGAGATATGAACCCGTTTAATTGTATAAGTTGTTCATCCCAACTAAGATTCTTCTGCTCTGCAATAGTGAAACTTATATGAGAAGACAGACCTTTGTTTTGTTGGCAGAGAGGCAATACATTATAAAAGAATCTCAATTCATTTGGCAACAGACTGAATTTGTCATACTGCTAAAAAAATGTAATATTTAATTTGCAATTGGATTTCTCTCATGTACGTACTCGTATAGTGAGAAGAATATGTGAGAATTTTTTAAGGAAAGATTTTCTTGCTTCAGTTTATAGACCAAATAGTATTTGTATGAAGGCCCCCCAAAAGCAAATTATGCACGTATATATAAATAAATATGTTTTCAGAATAAATGAAAAACGTGAGCCTTTTTAAAGTTCTCTTTAACAAATCGGACTACCCCTTCAGCAAAGTTCTTGCTATGTCCTTGCCACTGCAGAAACGAGTATTTCAGTACACAAGAGATATTTGAGTTTTCCGGCAGATAGCTTGCTTATATATGACGCAGTGTACGAACAGAGCGTCCGGAATTCGCAAATCTTCCGGGACTTGATCACTGAACACAGCAGCCAGTAGGTCTTTGGAAGTGTGTGATCTAACTGCAATAGCGAAATCTAACGGTCCCGTCTCAAATATAGGTAAACGCAATATTTTAAAAAACGCTTAGTGCAAAATCGCTTATACTTTATTAAATTTTCGGAGAAGCATGTCGTGTACAACGTCCATGTTTCTTTTTGTTTGTTACATACTTCAGGACTACTATCAACAATGTAATGTTTATTTTCAGACTCTTGTTTTCTGCAGGTTGTTGGCTGTAAATCAGGCGTTAAAACGAGTGGACCATCCAATGGGGAATGCGGATGCACGCCTCAAACGAAAAAGCAAACAAAGGTAACTGGTTACCTTAAGTGGGATACTACACTGAAGTACGGGTTCCTGTGCTGCATTTTAAAATTGAAGCAAATGGTTTAAAAACGAAACAACTCCGTCTTTGCTTTGTATGTAGAGAACTAGAAAATTAAATTCCAATATGTGTTGTTTTTCAAAGTAGTATATTCGTTACTGATGGTTTGTGGTTGTATGTGTTAGATATTTTCGATTCATTAGGCACAGTACACCAGACTTTTACAACACTTCAAAGAAAAGCGTAAGGGGAAAATGTGGTGATGGCTCATTTTTGTAATACGCTAACATGAACGAAGTTGTGTCATTCCCGACTATTATTCTATACATACTGCACTTACGGTAAGTTTTAAAGACGCTTAACTTTTCTCTCATTCATTATTCAACATCGTGTTCGACATTATAGAACAGTTTCTATCGTAGCCCGTTTTCCTTCACTTGCTAAAGGGTTCTACGTTTAGCTGGCTTTTTTTTTTTTTTGCTGTACGTTCTGCATAAGCACAAGATAACTTCCTCTTTACTCCCTCTCCACAAACATTGTATCGTAAACACCGTAGGTGTACCGTGTGAAGTATTAAATCTGTGGCACCCTAAAATCTACAGATACACAATTTTTACCGAACAAGACAGTAAAAACCCGGTTTGTGGGACTATCGATTAATGCGACCGTAAAATGTCGGTCCCTTCGTCGTCGCTATAACCGGTTTCGACTGTTTCTCAACTGCGTCCCGACGTGTCGTGCTCCACACGTTTCGTCAAGCAAATGCGAGCAGCGTCGACGGGCCGAATGAACTGGCCATAGCCAGTCCCGGGTGATGCTCGATGTACACGAATGGAGACACAAACTGGGTGCAAACTGCAGTTTACGCATCAAAACTAAGAGCTTACCTTGGCACCAGTCGCTGGTTGGTGGCGTTGCCGGTGGGGGGCCTCGCTCGTGCAACTACCTCGCTTCTTCAGTACCCACTGTACCTCTAGATGAAATGGCGGTAACACAGAAACTAGAAGCGTTTCACGTTCTCTGTTCCGGTAGGTGCTGCTCAGTTGCAACTGCGAGGCGTGGTTTCCGTCAACTTCACGGCACTGTTCTTTCTACAGCTGTTAAGTGCCCTATGTATCTTGTACCGCACTGTAAAAGCTGTGTTGTAGTGTACTTGCGGTGTTTCTGTGTGTGATTGCCTGATGTGTCCGCAACGGAAATATCACGCCTATAAATGAATTAGAAACAGCCATGTCATTTTCACCAACTGCGACATGGTCGCGTATACAGTAATCCAATACTGTCAATTTTTTTTTATTCCACTCTTTGATCACAATATGAATTCTTTAGACGATGACCGGTTTCAGTCCGTAATGACCATCCTCAGATCTATAATAGACAAATATATACACCTAGTGAACAGTGTGTCTTTCAACATAATACAGCAATACCTATCACAATATACTATCATACAACCAGGGAGATGTACAGAAAATACGGTAAAACTTACCTTTTTTTTCACCATGTCCTAAAGTGACAATGCCATAATGGCATCGTCAAACATATAAATAAAATCAGCATAGCATCGTCACATAGATCTGAAATAAGGTGTGGAACAGGCCGCGTGGTCCACACAGTCATTATTGCAACTGGCTTCTGAAGTACAGTGGCTGCCAGAAATCTGTTTGCCTACATCATCCCTAGATGTCGCTACTGTCGTCTTAGATGTAGTCATCACTTACGCAAAAAAATAATCTTATAAAAACACATTGTGTAAAATACATGTGGCAAACTTTTAAAATTGATAACTATCATAGAAACTAAGTTGTGATTCATAAAAAGACGAATACAGTTACCCATATGACATTATGAAAAGGAAATATATGAATGGAATAGGACCGATCCTTTCTATGGTGAATTTACGGTCAACAATTAATATACGTATTACATTGCCCGTAGCAACCTATAAATAGCCTATGAGAGATAAAATGTCTATACGACAGCTGAAAAGAAGACAGATCAATGATCAGCGCCCTCTGTTGGGTCGGCCGCCAGGATGCTATTTAGGAGTGCGCCGATCTTAAGAACTTAGCCACTAGAGGGCTTTACATACAACGTGATATTCGTTCCACAGGAAACTTTTAAACAACATATTAACAGTCAATAAATAAAATCATATAGTCTGGTTATACATTCAATGAATAGGTAGGACATAATCAGTTACAGGATTAGTGCGATTATTGTATGGAAGTAAGGCAAATGCCTACTGTTCTCGACATAGATCATCAAGTAAGGCTGTACATCCTCCTGTCTAAAGCATTCATATTGTGATCAAAGACTGGAATAAAAAACATTTGAGCCATGTAATTGACAACGTACACCTAGAAAAGTGCAATAGATGAGGTGTCTAGTCGTGATGATATTCTACTCAAGCTTGACTAGCAGACCGAAAATGTGGAATAGCTATTGTGATAGAATGAATTCAACTAGATACTGTAAAATTATTTATTTTCGAGTAACAGGAAAATCCAAAATGTACCAATGCAGAATGTTAAATCCTGCTCTTAACCTAGCTTTGAGAGTGTGGGAACGTTTGTGACATTCCCGAAGATCGCCTCCCCACTTGTTAGGCGGACACTCTAAGCTGGCTGGTGCTGATTATCCATGTGAAACAGAAGACCTCCAGCGTGACAGGCACTGACCAAAAGAGCTTTCGATTCGTTTACGAGTAGTAGCAACCACTGCGTAATGGTAGGCGCCGAGTGTCCGACAGAAACGAAAATAATGTCCTGTGTGCACCAAGAAAGCGTAATAGGAGCTCTCCTGTTCTCAGTACAGGTAAACGACTGATCAGACTGGGTCATCAGCGAGCACCATGAGAGTGTTCACGAAATTGTTCTTGTACACGGAAAGTATTGTCGCTTCATGATCCTAAGAAAATTCAGAGAGACTCGGACAATGGAATGAGTCACAGTTCCCGTAACTAACTCCGTGCGAAAAGGCCTCGGAAGGCACAACGGTACCGAGCGGCCGCCGTGTCATCCTTTCAGCCCAAGGGCGACACTGAGTGCGGATACGGAGGCGCACCGCTCGCCCAGCCATATGTCGGTTTACGAGACCGGAGCCACTACTTCTCAGTCCTGTAGCACCTCAGCTTGCCTCACATGGACTGAGTGCACCCCGCTTGCCAAAACTGCTCGGCAGACCGGACGGTCACCCATCCAAGTGCCAGCCCAGCCCGACAGCGCTTAACTTCGGTGATCCGACGGGAGCCGGTGTTACCACTGCGGCAAGGCCGTTGGCGCGGCTCCCTTTAAATTTGATTAACGTCAAGGTAGTGTATATACTAAGGTGGTATCTGTTCTTTCGGACATGTCCGATAGAACAGTTACGGGAAGCCGCGCGGGATTAGCCGGGCGGTCTCAGGTGCTGCAGTCGTGGACCGTGCGGCTGATCCCGGCGGAGGTTCGAACCCTCCCTCGAGCATGTGTGTTGGTGTTTGTCCTTAGGATAATTTAGGTTAAGTAGTGTGTAAGCTTACGGACTGATCACCTTAGCAGTTAATTCCCATCAGATTTCACACACATTTGAACTTTTTTTTTCTTACGGGAATCGGCAACGCGCCTCGAGTAATGAGTATAATGGGCGGGGCCACTACGAATGTAGTGCGGGACAATGCGTTGAGAATGTGGGTTTCGCGGGAGGCGAGCCAGAGATAAATCCCTGCAGTCACGCTATCCTCTGTGTCCTCGGTGGCTGAGATGGATCGCCGGCACGGTAGCTCAGCGTGTTCGGTCAGAGAGCCGGTTGGCCTCTGTAATAAAAAACTGAGTGGAAGGATCAACCACCGAACTTGAACAGGATGTCTTGCGATTTCCACAACGACCAAACACAACGAACAAAATGCAAAAGATGGATAGAGCGTCTGCCATGAAAGCAGGAGATCCCGGGTTCGAGTCCCGGTCGAGGCACACATTTTGATCTGTCCCCGTTGGCGTATGCCTGTAAGCAGCTAATGGTGTTCATTTCATTGTAAATTCAAGGTAGTGCACATAGCAGGGAGAAAAATCACTATAGTAGAGTTAGCCAGTGGGAATAATATGGTGAACATTATCTGCACGACATATCGTCTAAGTATTTATGGTTAGTGCTATATCCCGATTAAAATTACCAGACAGTCCACGTCTCTCACTTTCCGCCACAGTTTCGCACATCCGCCGTCGACTGCGGCTCGGTTGCAGGCGACACACAAACACCGCGGTTGGTTGGTTAGTTGATTTGGGAGAGGGGACCAAACAGCGAGGTCATCGGTCCCTTCGGATTAGGGAAGGATGGGGAATGAAGTCGGCCGTGCCCTTTGAAAGTACCCATCCCGGCATTTACCTGAGCCATTTAGGGAAATCAAGAAAACCTGAGTCAGGGTGTCCGAACGCGGGTTTGAACCGTCGTCTCCCCGAATGCGAGTCCAGTAAAAGTGTAACGAGGAGCAATGATGAAGCGGCCGCTGCGAGGTATCACGGAAATGGGATATGCTCTGTCTACAGCTGATTTTTAAGTGACCAGTGATTGAACTTCGGCAGAGTATGGGCTCTCTAGCCCTGAATTTAAACTCGTGACCTAACCTAACCACAACCTCGCGATGTGCAATGTGTCCGAGAAAACAGCCGTCAACAATCAGCGGCAGAACACAATGATGTTCGCTTTCTTCATAGCGATTAAAACTAACATCCACGGGCGAAGTCAAGACAGAAAAATTTCAATTTCAGCGCTAAAAGCGGACTGTAATTTCGTAATTTCTCGGTATCATTAGTTCCTGAAACTGTCCTCACACCGGCTACACGAGTTGCTGGTTACCAAGCGATGACACGTCCTCGTTGGCACTCGGGTGCAGATTTTAGGCGACACGAGCAGATTCCAAACAAAAGAACAATGACAGGAAGAAAAAAACAGCGAATAAAACGTGAATACGATAATGGAAATGACGCAGTAAAGTAGTAGAAATAAAAGAAGTGTATTTAAACATATTAACTGAATAAAGATAATAATCAGAGTCCTTCGATTAGATCTGGACATAAATAAATTCCACTGCATTTCACGAGATTCGAATCTAAGACCTACTACACGCCAGGTTTACACACTAACCACTGTGCTACACCACTACACTTCATTAGAATGCTAGTTTTATGATTCTTGTCAACCAGTCGCAAGGATGAATTACAGTTTTCAAAAATTTCGCTTCACTCAAAGTCGTGCAAAGCTTATGTAATGTAAGCCGATCTCTGTGATTACAGTAACTGTGTATGTGACACTAAGTCGCGTCTTCTACGGAGGTATCCAGTTGCGTCTGGTTAGTGCTGTGTAGGAAACGTCTATTTCGTTAGCAACGTTGTGTGAGTTGGTTTAGTGTGTTTATCACGTGTGATCCAACGCAAAATTAAAGGGCCACACCCAGGTTCAAATGGCTCTAAGTACTGTGGGACTTAACTTCTAAAGTCATCAGTTCCCTAGACTTAGAACTACTGAAACCTAAATAACCAAAGGACATCACACACATCATTGCCTGAGGCAGGATTCGAACCTGAGACAGTAGCAGCAGCGCGGTTCCCCACTGAAGGGCCTAGAACCACTCGTCCACAGTGGCTGGCCGGCCAGACCCAGGATTCAGGATCCAAACGCAACTAGACGTAAAGTCAGAGAAGGAATCAGAGGTGAACTAACCAAGTTTTGTGGCAGTTTTATCAACGGAAAACGGTTCGGCCGTGTTCGTTGCCCGCTCTTATTGGAGAAAAGGAGCTACAAAGTGTGGAGTGTCATCTATCAAGTAATTTTAATAGCTCTTATTGGAGAAAAGGAGTTACAAAGTGTGGAGTGTCATCTATCAAGTAATTTTAATCGTACTAAAGAAGGCAAAACGAAATCGTCCAGTCACGTTAATTCAGTGTTACGGGAGGCCAATGGAAGACTGGAGGAGCTGAATTTCTTGAATGAGTCTGTCCTGTGTTCGATTCCCAGCAACCTTCTGAGGATTTTGTTTGATTTTGTAGTGTAGGGAGTGGAGAGGCAGCGGGAGAGGAGAAAGCCTAGAGATCAAAGTGTTCAGGACTCAATTTGCACTCGGTTGTACGATTTCGTCACTGGTAACGATTTATTCATGGAGAAAAATGGCGAAGTTCACCCACCCTGATAGAGGCGAGTCTTAAAGGGCCACTTCTGGTAGAGGGAACGGAGCGGGAAGGGGTGGTACGCCGGCCCTGGGGTCGGTGCGGTTACTGTGGTACCACCGCCAGACACCACACTTGCTAGGTGGTAGCCTTTAAATCGGCCGCGGTAGGGTAGTATACGTCGGACCCGCGTGTCGCCACTATCAGTGATTGCAGACCGAGCGCCGCCACACGCCTGGTCTAGAGAGACTTCCTAGCACTCGCCCCGGTTGTACAGCCGACTTTGCTAGCGATGGTTCACTGACTTCTACGCTCTCATTTGCCGAGACGATAGTTAGCATAGCCTTCAGCTACGTCATTTGCTACGACCTAGCAAGGCGCCATATTCAGTTACCATTGATACTGTGAATCATGTACTGTCACGAGCGACGTTCATCATTAATGGATTAAAGTTAAGTATTCCACCAGCTACGTCCGTTTTTCTCAATTCTAATTCCCTTGTCATGTTCCAGACCTGACGCCAGCCTGCGTGAGCTGAAACGCGTGCATATCGGCCTCCTTTAGTAAAACGGTGTTGGCTCTCCTGCCAACCCCAAAAGTTACCATTCTCGACATGATCTTTAGGTGGTTTGCCATACCGGACATTTGCCACGACTTTACCTGCTCCGAAGGGCTGGGTCCCTTGTCTCCTCCTCCTCCTCCTCCTCCTCCTCCTCCTCCTCCTCACTCACCGCCCGCCCCTCAGTAAAGGTGCTTACTGAGCCTTTCCGCTGGTTTTCTTAACATAGGACCAGAGTCTCTATGGATATTTCGCCACATATCTAGAGAGTTTTGTTGTGGAAACTATTAAATGCATCTCGCATTGAAATCTGTATCAAATTTCGAGCCACAGTAAAACTTCGCCAATCTTGGAGATTTTGCGCTAGTCTAAATTATACGTGCCTTTTTCGGTGCTCCTGCAGCAGCTTTCTGTCGTGTTTGGTGTACCACGGGGGATCAGTTCCGTCTGATATTAATTTATTTCGTATGAATCTCTCGTGTGCTGTTGATACTATTTCTCTGAACTTAAGCCACATATGGTCTTCATTTACCTAGTTTGGAAGGATTACAGACTGTCTCTTCGAAAGATGTCAACTGAAGTTTTAGTTGCTTTTATAAATATATATATTTCGCGTTTAGTTTTGGTGAATTTCTTTGTTACGGAGTTGAGCCTCGCTACGACTGTGTGTTCACTAATTCCTGTACCCGTCGTGATGCTCAGGATTATTTGTGGCCAAAAGGTCAAGTGTGGTTTCGTAAGCATTTACAATTTGAATGGCCTCGTCAACTAATTGTTCAAAATAATTTTATAACAACCATTTACAACAATTATGGAAGTTGTTTTGTATCTACAGTAGGGTCTGAAAATGTATTTTTGTCGACATACTGGAGGTAGATTGAAGTCACTACCAACTATAATTGTATGAGTAGGATATCTCTTTGCGACGAGACTCGAGTTTTCTTGGAAATGTTCAGCAACTGTTTCATCTGAGACCGGGGGTTGGTAAAAGGAGCCAGTTATTAATTTATTGCGGTTGTCGAATATAACCTCTCACAGGAACTATCTGCTTCAGTGTCGCTTGTGAGCTGGAACACACATTACATTATTTTTCCTTGACTTGTAGTGGAGATCATTACAATTACGGCTTTTCCCTCCAAAATCTAGGATGCGTATTCTGTGAACCTGTAAATACCACAGTTAAACAATGTAGAACAACAACGTATTACTTCATTTCCTTATTTCTAACATTTTAAAATTGTATGTCGACTTTAGATGACATGTCAGTCATAGATGTTCTTCTCTCTGTTTATGAACGTACTTTCAGTCATGTTTTGAACACTGTCCCGCTACACTTTACTAACTAATGTTTCGCCGCAAAGGATATCGGATTTGAGAGAGTGAATTAATATGGAGTATGTCTTCTTTCTTTTCAAACATTCACATACCCATTTCTTCTTTCCTTATTGTCATTTGGGCATGCAGTTGTAGCAATTAAAGTAGTCACAAATGCAGCGACCAAAAAGAAATGGTTAGCGTACATTCGCATTCTGTTTACAGCATTCCTTTCTTGTTGCTCCAATGGCGATGGACTGTTTCTATCGCAAACAGTAATCGTGAAAGGAAGCTACCGTACAGACAGAGGAATCTATGTTTATACTTCGCAGAACTAATTACATACTGACATAATCGTCGGAATTGCTTTCGTTTCCGAAAATATACAAATATTTCGATTTCGGAAAAGAAGCTCCGTATTTCGCCAAGATGTCGAAGAAGGAGGTCCCTTACGTACTGGTTGTATCGAGTAAGATCTGGAGACGGCGGTTTGAAAGCTGACAGAAGAAGTACGAGGAAGGGCATCCCTTACCTGACGGATCGCTACCTGGCGAAGGGGCAAGTGTGGAAAATGTCCGGCGTGGCAAATGTCCGGCATTCGTCACACCGCCATAGTTTAACACGGACTGGTAGCGAAAAGGAATCTCTGTTACACGATTCGCAAACATTTAGTGAATTTTCTCTGACTTTCACATGACTAACACTACACGCACACAACTGGGCAACACACATTCCGTACAAGGGTGGTGACACGGAGCGAAGCCGGCCACCCGTTAATGTACCGTGCCATACCCATGCTGACCCAGCGCCGATGCGAGGGCAAGGAACACGAAGAAGGAAGAAAGAATAATAAGAAGGTGAAGAAGTACTGATCTCTACGGTGGTTCAGTGTCGACGCTAAACACAGCACCAGAGAAGAACCTACAGTACTTCTAAGTTATGTGTATCTGCGTCATTACGTGCACCTACTGTAAATCAATTATTAATGCGCTATCTTTCTGAAGAAGTCTGTCATTCAGCATGCATTTCCTTTGATAACGTGCTGACATCACGCCAGTACTCTCTGAGGGAAAAGGGAGGTGGAATAATTTCAAACGACAATTAACCTATGATCAGAAATCTGGTTCCTGTATTACAAAGATTGATATCACATTGGACAGAACATACAGTCTTATACAACTTTCCTCCCTTTCGCACACACAAAGGAGGGGATAATTCCGTTAATTTAGTACTGGAATTCAGTGCCATAAACCTCATCAAACGTTTGGGATAGTAACCTAAAATAAATCACAGGGAGCTGCGGGCTATTCATTTGATACAATGACTGTTGACGCTCGAGCTTGAGTTTTGGCAAAACGAGGCTGGTAAAGATGCCATAGAACAAGACAGAATTTGTTTTAAAGGGAATGGGAGAGTTGTAAAGGGCAGTTTGTGACTAGCAGATATCTTTAATAATTACTTTTTATGCAAGATAATGGATTCAAATAGTTCAGAAGAGAAAGCAAAACAGTACACTGAAGAAGCAATACAGATGTCATTTAGTGAATTAAAAATTAACCTTGCATCACAATCTGAATTACAGAAGATCATCATCATGACTCTAAATACTACATGTTCATAGACCATGGATAATATCTTGAACAAGACCCGAAATGTTGTGGCCCTATAGTTGTAATGTTGGTCACTTACATAATGCATCATTAACTCGGGGTGTTTTCGCAGAAATATTGAAATGTGCCATTGTTAGCCGTCTGTATAAAAAGGGTGACTTGATAGATATCATTAACTACTAGCCAGTGTCACACCACTTCCTAAACTTTTTGAGCAGGCAATTGTATACCAGGTTTGTTAACCTACATGGGTAGTAATGGGATGATTAGCCTGTCGCAGTTTGGGCTTCAAAATGGTCATTCTACCAGGTTAGCTGTTTATACATTTACTGAACACACAATAAAATCTTTAAATATAAAACATCTCCAGTTGGGATCTTCTGGGAGTTGTTCTTGACTTCTTTCCGGCCAAGGAGGTTACGGTCAAAGTTGGAATCGCCGATAGTGACGTGGCATCCGTCACCATGGTAAGAAAAATAATAAGACTCTCTCAACACTGAATTTAGAAAAAAAACGGAATTAGCACTTCGGTCAGATAGCTGCATCTCAGGATCTCGGGGAGATAACAAGTTCAAAATTAATCACCAATTTTATAGCGCAATCATATGACTTAGAAGTCAACGGAATTTGACTTCATGATTTTAAGTTTCGCGCGAGATGACCGTAAACTTCACACGCAGGAGCAAGCCGAAATAAACCGACTGACTTCCTACTACTCTTTAAGATGCTGATACCAGCAGGTTTGAACCGCTCAACTTATAAAATCTCAACTTGAGTGAATATCTCTCTCTCTCTCTCTCTCTCTCTCTCTCTCTCTCTCTCTCTCTCTCTCTCTCTTTCTCTCTCTTTCTCTCTCTCTCTCTCTCTCTCTCTCTCTCTCTCTCTCTCTCTCCCCCTCTCTCTCTCTCCACGTTCAATAGGAATTGCTCAGCTCGGAAGGGGCAATAACGAAAATTCACAAACCTTCCCTGAACGCTGTGTTAGGAGTCAGTTCTTGACGGAGGCATGGGGACTGATCAATCATCGACGCGTGTTAAAAAGTGTGGGCTGCTGAGTTGGAAAGGTGCGCGCACCCACTGGCCATAGGCTCTTTCTGAACAGGTAATAGTTAATATTATTAACAACAAGTTAAATAGTGATTTGAGAGCAAATCCCAATATTTCACGAGCAGCTGCTGCTAGCTTTGTAAGTGAAGTGTCAAAAACTTTACATCTTCAAGGCCTAGCTGTTTTGCACACAAAATGTTACATTGTATTAAAAAACTAAAAACCCACCTCGATTGCGAAATCGAGGTGGGTCTTTAGTTTTTTAATATATTAACCAACGATTGCTGAAGCTCTGCGATGTTGAAGGTTCTTAAAATGTTACATTGGTGTAGAAATTGAGGAATTCTTTCTTTCACGTTGAAAAAATTAAAGTAAGTGTCAAAATACAGCACAAACCGGCTCGTCTCTGCTTTCTCTTGATCTATATACCCTTAACAATAAAAGAACACTGATGGATATTTAATACGTTTCAGGCACTCTGAACAAAATTTGAAAGTAAACAAAAAATTAAAATACGCATAGATGCCCGTGTAAAGCTCGGTGGTGCACATGGGTTGGCTACACATTTTTTGTTGTAAGTGCTCCAACACAACATACTGATTTGACCTTGTTGCACGAGCACTTAATATTTCGCGCCGTAGCTAAACCGAGATTCGATCATGGTTTTTGTAGGTTCAAGGAGCGTAAGAATAACGTAGAGTTCACTAAAATTCACGTAATTAGCGTTTTATGTGAGGTGACAGAGAATGTACGCCAGTAATGATAATGAAAATTACACCGTGAGTACGAGTTGTTTTAATTTTCAGCCGGGAAATGTATTTGACTACGTCAATGCAATCCGCTTCAAAATACACTATGCGATCAAAAGTCTCCGGACACACCCCAAAACATACGTTTTTCATATTAGCTGCATTGTGGTGCCACCTATTACCATGTACTCCATATCAGCGACCTCAGTCGTCATTACACATCGTGAGAGAGCAGAATGTGGCGCTCCGCGGAACTCACGGACTTCAAACACGGTCATGTGATTGGGTGTCACTTGTGTCACACGTCTGTACGCGAGATTTGCACACACCTAAACATCCCTAGGGCCACTGTGATATTGAAGGGACACATATAGCACAAAAGCGTACAGGCCGACCGCCTCTGTTGGCTGAGGGTCGTAATGTGTAATAGGCAGTCATCTATCCAGACCATCAGACAGGAATTCCAGACTGAATCAGGATCCTCTGCAAGTACTGTGGCAGTTAGGCGGGAAGTGAGAAAACTTGGATTTCATGGTCGAGCGGTTGCTCATAAACCGCACATCACGCCGCTAAATGCCAAACGACGCATCGCTCAGAGTAAGGAGAGTAAACATTGGACGACTGAATAGAAGAAAAACGTTGTGTGGATTAACGAATCACGGTACACAATGTGGCGATCAGATGGCAGGATGTGGGTATGGGGAATGCCCGGTGAACGTCATCTGCCAGCGTGTGTAGTGCCGACAGTAAAATTCGGATGCGGTGGTATTACGGTGTGGTCGTGTTTTTCACGGAGGGGGATTGCACCCCTTGTTGTTTACATTACAATACCACAGCACAGGCCTACAATGATGTTTTAAGCACCTTCTTGCTTCCCACTGTTGAAGAGCCATTCGGGGATGGGGATTGCATCTTTCAACACGCTCGAGCACCTGTTCATAATGCACGACCTGTGGCAGAGTGGTTACACGACAATACCATCCCTGTAATGGACTGCCCTGCACAGAGTCCTGAGTTGAATACTATAGAACGCCTTTGGGATGTTTTGGAAAGCCAACTTCGTGACATGCCTCACCGATCCACATCGATACCTCTTCTCAGTGCAGCCCTCCGTAAAGAATGGGGTGCCTTTCCCCAAGAAACCTCCCAGCACCTGGTTGAACGAATAACTGCGAGAGTGGAAGCTGTCATCAAGGGGCCGGCCGCTGTGGCCGAGCGATTCTAGGCCCTTCGGTCCGGAACCGCGCTGCTGCTACGGTCGCAGGTTCGAATCCTGCCTCGGGGGATGTCCTTAGCTTAGTCAGGTTTAAGTAGTTCTAAATGTAGGGGACTGATGATTTCAGATGTTAAGTTCCATAGTGCTTAGAGCCATTTGAACCATTTTTGTCGTCAAGTTTAAGGGTGAGCCAACACCATATTGAATTCCAGCATTACCGATGGAGGGCGCCACGAACTTGTAAGTCATTTTCTGCCAGGTGTCCGGATACTTTTGATCACATAGTGTTGTTCCCATTGCATAGTATACTCGTGCTACAGCTGTTTCCAATTTGCGAAGCACTTCTATAACTATAATTGGGGCAGCCTTTAGCTTTCTCAGTGAAGCATTTTTAATCTGATAGCTACTTGTAAAGCGACGCCGTTTAAGATTTTCTGTATTTTTGGAGCAGAAAAACGTCACATGGGGCCATGCCTGCCTAATGTGGGTTCAATGACATTTCAGCGTCCTTTATTGCCAAACTTTCACCAAACAAACAACTAAGTGAGAACTGGTTCATTACCGCTGTGGAAAATCCAACAATAATCGTTTCGCCACGAATCCAGGCAATCTTTTTCCGGTTACTTCACCCAAACAATTGAACTGAGTAGCATTCGGCGACCCCTCTGTGATTAGGTATCCGTTCACAACCTATCTGCTTCTATTTTTCCACCATTTCAGCGTTTTATTCATAGTAGACACATCAGAGGCAACATGTACCACGTATTAAATTCAGCTGCACTTTACTCCATTGTTAGAGGAAAACTAAATACAAATTCTGTGGTTATTTTTATACAAAATACATAATCGCCGATACTACTAAAACAGATGTAACCTTTTTGACAGAAGACAGAAGATTAAATACCCGACTTGCCTAATAACGTTCAGAAACTTTACAGACACGTGGAGCAGTTATGTAGACCATTTTTGAATAAGGATAAATTTGTTGTATATGACGCAGCAGAAGGCATATAAACGAAATCGGTGATTAGCATACCAGAATCTAAAAACGAAAATCTCCATGCAACGAAATTAAATGAATTTCGATAAGGAGGTGGAGTACGTGATTAATTATCACAGGCATGCAGCCGTATTTGTAAATGTAACAAATAGTCTATCAGGTATGTTACGTTACCCTTTCTGTCCAACGAACTACGAGGTCGGAAGACAGTTTCCTCTCCGAACTCACCTGCAACGAAAAGGAAAAGAAAATCGTTTATTCCATGTATTCTATGGTAAAGAAGAAGCACCACAAAATGTTAGCACATTAATTGCACGTATCGGTAAGTCAAATGCTATGTACACATAAGCATACACGAAAACTCAAAACCACTTTTTGCTGCATTAAATGGAACAGTAGGGGGTATTGTATGAAAGGATTTGAGATTACATCTGATCGGGAGGATGGGAGTGATGTGTACTAAGTACGGAGGTACATCAGAAAGTACGTTACACGTGTCGTCCTACACGAAGACCACACTGTGCAACGAGAAGGTACTGCATGGTCTGGATTTGCTGCAGACGCCGTTACGTTGCGGTACGGGTAACAGGTCCATCATAGTGTGGCATGAAATAGCGAAGCAGCTGGAATCGTATTCCAGAGTTGAAATACGCGGGCCACTATGATCTACATGAGCTTCCAGCGGTACGTGATCAAAACTCAATGTTGCGTGTGGCCTCAAAGAAGTGGTGCCAACAGTTTGACGGAAGACCCAAAGACGTGGATGAAGCTCATGAAGTAATGAGTGCTATCGACAGAGGATGATGTCACATAGATTCCATAGTTTTAGATTTCCAGAAGGCTTTCGACACCGTTCCTCACAAGCGTCTTCTGACCAAACTGCGTGTCTATGGAATATCGCTTCAGCTGTGCGACTGCATTCGTGATTTCCTGTCAGATGGGTCACAGTTGGTAGTAACAGACGGAAAGTCATCGAGTAAAACAGAAGTAATATCCGGCGTTCCCCAAGGAAGTGTTATAGGCTCTCTGTTGTTCCTGATCTATATTAACGCCATTGGAGACAACCTGAGTAGCCGTCTTAGATTGTCTGCAGATGATGCTGTCATTTTTCGTCCTGTGAAGTCATCAAATGACCAAAACGAATTGCAAAATGATTCAGATATCTGTAGAGCGCGAAAAATGGCAATTGACCGTGAATAAAGAAAAGTACGAAGTTATTCACATGTGTACTAAAAGAAATCCGCTGAGTTTCGATTACGTGATAAGTCACACAAATATGAAGGCTGTAAACTCAACTAAATGCTTAGAGATTACAATTACATGCAACCTAAAGTGGAACGATCACATAGATAATTTTTTGGGTAGAGCAAATCAAAGACGGCAATTCATTGGCAGAACACTTAGAATGCAACAGATCTACTAAAGAGACTGCTTATGCCACGCTTGTCCGCCCTATTCTGGAGTATTGCTGTGCGGTGTGGGATCTACATTAGGCGGGACTAACGGATGACATCGAAAAAGTACAAAGAAGGGCGGCTCGTTTTGTACTATCACGAAATAGGGGAGATAGTGTCACAGACATGATACGTGAATTGGAGTGGCAATCATTAAAACACAGGTGTTTTTTGTTGCGACGGGATCTTCTCATGAAATTCCAATCGCCAGTTTGCGAAAACATTGTTGCCACCCACCTACATAGGAAGAAATGATCATCACGATAAAATAAGAGAAAGCAGGGCTCGCACAGATAACTTTAAGTGCTCGTATTTCCGACGCGACGTTCGAAATTTGAAATTCGTGGTAAGGTGCTACGGGACCAAACTGCTAAGGTCAACGGTCCCTAGCTTACACACTAACTGTTGTTGTTGTCGTCTTCAGTCCAGAGACTGGTTAGATGCAGCTCTCCATGCTACTCTATCCTGCGCAAGGTTCTTCATCTCCCAGTACCTAATGCAACATATATCCTTCTGAAACTGTTTAGTGTATTCATCTCTTGGTCTCCCTCTACGATTTTTACCCTCCACGCTGCCCTCCAATACTAAATTGGTGATCCCTTGATGCCTCAGAATATGCCCTACCAACCGATCACTTCTTCTAGTCACATTGTGCCACAAACTCCTCTTCTCTCCAATTCCATTCAATATTTCCTCATTAGTTATGTGGTCTACCAATCTGATCATCATTCTTCTGTAGCACCACATTTCGAAAGCTCCTATTCTCTTCTTGTCTAAACTATTTATCGTCCACGTTTCACTTCCATACATGGCTACCCTCCATACCAATACTTTCAGAAACGTCTTCCTGACACTTAAATCTATACTCGATGTTAACAAATTTCCTTTCTTCAATAATGCTTTCCTTGCCATTGCCAGTCGACATTTTATATCCTCTCTACTTCGACCATCATCAGTTATTTTGCTCCCCAAAATAGCAAAACTCCTTTACTACTTTAAGTGTCTCATTTCCTAATCCAATACCCTCAGCATTTTTTTTTATCATCAGTCTACTGACTGGTTTGATGCGGCTCGCCACGAATCCCTTTCCTGTGCTAACCTCTTCATCTCAGAGTAGCACTTGCAACTTACGTCCTCAATTATTTGCTTGACGTATTCCAATCTCTGTCTTCCTCTACAGTTTTTGCCCTCTACAGCTCCCTCTAGTACCATGGAAGTCATTCCCTCATGTCTTAGCAGATGTCCTATCATCCTGTCTCTTCTCCTTATCAGTGTTTTCCACATATTCCTTTCCTCTGCGATTCTGCGTACAACCTCCTCATTCCTTACCTTATCAGTCCACCTAATTTTCAACATTCGTCTATAGCACCACATCTCAAATGCAACGATTCTCTTCTGTTCCGATTTTCCCACAGTCCATGTTTCACTACCATACAATGCTGTACTCCAGACGTACATCCTCAGAAATTTCTTCCTCAAATTAAGGCCGGTATTTGATATTAGTAGACTTCTCTTGGCCAGAAATGCCTTTTTTGCCATAGCGAGTCTGCTTTTGGTGTCTTCCTTCCTCCGTCCGTCATTGGTTATTTTACTGCCTAGGTAGCAGAATTCCTTAACTTCATTGACTTCGTGCCCATCAATCCTGATGTTAAGTTTCTCGCTGTTCTGATTTCTACTACTTCTCATTGCCTTCGTCTTTCTCCGATTTACTCTCAAACCATACTGTGTACTCATTAGACTGTTCATTCCGTTCATCAGATCATTTAATTCTTCTTCACTTTCACTCAGGATAGCAATGTCATCAGCGAATCGTATCATTGATATCCTATCACCTTGTATTTTAATTCCACTCCTGAACCTTTCTTTTATTTCTATCATTGCTTCCTCGATGTACAGATTGAAGAGTAGGGGCGAAAGGCTACAGCCTTGTCTTACACCCTTCTTAATACGGGCACTTCGTTCTTGATCGTCCACTCTTATTATTCCCTCTTGGTTGTTGTACATATTGTATATGTATATATAATTCGACTACATTCCATTAACGTTGTTTTGCTTTTGTTGATGTTCATCTTATATCCTCCTTTCAAGACACTGTCTATTCCGTTCAACTGCTTTCCAAGTCCTTTGCTGTCTCTGACAGAATTACAATGTCATCGGCGAACCTCAAAGTTTTTATTTCTTCTCCATGGATTTTAATTCCTACTCTGAATTTTTATTTTGTTTCCTTTACTGGTTGCTCAATATACAGATTGAATAACATCGGGGACAGGCTATAACCCTTTCTCACTCCCTTCCCAACCACTGCTTCCCTTTCATGCCCCTCAACTCTTATAACTGCCATCTGGTTTCTATACAAATTGTAAATAGCCTTTCGCTCCCTGTATTTTATCCCTGCCACCTTTAGAATTTGAAAGAGAGTGTTCCAGTCAGCATTGTCAAAATCTTTCTCTAAGTCTACAAATGCTAGAAACGTAGGTTTGCCTTTCGTTAATCTATCTTTTAAGATAGGTCGTAGGGGCAGTATTGCCTCACGTGTTCCAACATTTCTACGGATCCAAACTGATATTCCCCAAGATCGGCTTCTATATGTTTATCCATTCGTATGTAAAGAATACGTGTTAGTATTTTGCAGCCGTGTCTTATTTAAATTGATAGTTCGGTAATTTTCACATCAGTCAACACCTGCTTTCTTACGCTAAGGACAATTCACACACACGCCCATGCCCCAGGGTGGACTCGAACCTCCGAGGGGGGGGGGGGGGAGGGGGGGGAAGGGGGGAGCCGGACGAACCGTGGCAATGTGTCCTAGACCGCCCGGGTATCCCGCGTGGCCGCGCCGTTCGACAGTGGAGCGGTAGAGACAGCTTGAAGGTGGTTCATTGAACCGTCTGGTAGGCACTTAACTGTGAATAGCAGCGTAATCACGTGGATGTAGAAGCTGATCGGGGAGAAAAGTCACTAACGTGGAGCACAAAGAGGAAGATCCTGGCTATTTTCGATGGGGGAGTTGATGCAGCGGTTCTCGAATGGCTGCGTGGCCAGTGAACGGACTGCTATCGTCGAGGGATATAACGGCTGGCGGAACGTACACAGACTTGATGACTGTGTTGAGAAATAGTGTCATGTATTTGTGTCACTTTCAAATGTAATGCAGCGTTCAGTAAAAGTTACTCGTTAAGCAAAAATACAGCCAGAGTTGAGAATAAAATAGCGTTTATTCAGTGGGTAACCGGTTTCGCGTTAATACCAGTTTTCGAAAGTAGCTATGTACAAAAGGCGTAAGTGCATTATATCAAAACTCATGTTTACAATATGTACGAGCACAAAGCATAAATGGATTTCATATCGCATGCGGTACATACCAAGGCTTGCGAAATTAAATGTACATCCGAAGTATGATTTAATGATGGCGACAGATACTCGTACATGTCCGGTCCCAAATGGACATTACCGAAGTTCGTTAACGAGTGATACAGGGCGAGCTAGGAGCTGCCAGCAAATCTAGTAGAGATGGCACATCACCGCGCCACGATTCCTTTGTTTCGGGGAAGTTTTTTCCATAGTAACCCACAGTCAATATACAAAAATGGGTACTCAACATAAGGCACAGACTCACGTTTCGGAAGTGCGTTAATCTACACAAATGAAATACAATGTAATACTGAGGCCTGAAATATAAATCCAAAGACGGCAGTACCGACAAGCCGTAAGGCATGAAACATATCAGTACGTCGTTGTACAAAGTGATGTTATTGCGTGAAGTAAGCGCCGGCACGCCAGTCGGGAACGACAGAGAAGAGAGGGCCGTGGGAAGTCGGCAGCCAATCGCACGCTGACCGAGCCTCCTTCCAGGATGACAACGCGACATCAGCGGCCCCTGTACGAAGAGGACATAAGCTCCGCGCCAGACTGGTCGCGGCCCACTTCGATAGCAGCTTCAACGCTAGCCGCTTCGTTAGTACTCTCTAAGTGGCACACACGAGAAGGCTGATTATTTTGTATGTCACCCTTTGCTTGCGACACATCTATCAAAGTCAAGTATTGCAATTCTCTTGTTGTAATGAAACTCATTAATACGAGTTGCTTGATTGATTGTCTAGCGAACCGAGTAGCACGATTCGTAGACACAACACGTAATACTGCTACACCCAAGCATACACAGCTGTGCTACTTGTCAGCATAACTGTAGCAAGCACATGTTCAAAAAACAGTATGCACACAAAAGCTGTCCGCAAACCAAAACAGTTTTACAGTTTAATTGAAATAAAGATATAACACACCTCTATGGCATTCCCTTTCTTTCTAAACCTTTCCATCCCATCTACTTTATCCACATTCTTTCCCTTACCGCTTTCCTTTTCTCCCTCTCCTTTTCCGTTACCTGCCCCCACTCTTTCCAACTCACACCACCCCTTCACCTGTATTTGCACTGACTACACAGATGCTACTGTTAATACAATTATGTTTTATTTTATTTCTTTATATGATCTTACTATATCCCAGAAAAATGTAAACACACTTTAAGAAACGAAGACTGTTACTTACGTGTTTATTTTAAATTTAATAATCGATCACACATGTTGTGCAACCTTCAGTTTAGCACGTGGTTACTTCAAATGTTCAAAATGTTCACAGTTGGCGGCTATACACACAAACGACGAGCGGTCGCCGCAACTACGTCAGTCAATGTTACAGTGGAGATCTCATCGACATCTACATCTGCATGGTTACTGTGCAATTCACACGTAAGTGCCTGGCAGAGGGTTCATCGAACCATTTTCATACTACTACTATACCATTCCGCTCTCAAATGGCGCATGGGAAAAAGGAACGCCTAAATCTTTCCGTTCGAGCTCTGATTTCTCTTATTTCATTGTGATGATTATTTCTCCCTACGTAGGTGGGTGTCAACAAAACATTTTCGCATTCGGAACAGAAAGTTGGTGATTGAAATTTCGTAAATAGATCTCGGCGCAAAGAAAATCGCCTTTGTTTCAGTGACTGCCACCCCAACTCGCGTATCGTATCAGTGATACTCTCACCCCTATTGCCCGATAACACGAAAGGAAACGAGCTGCCCTTCTTTGCACTCTTTCGATGTCCTCCGTCAATCCTACCTGGTAAGGATCCCTCACCGCACAGCAATATTCCAGCAGAGGACGGACAAGTGAAATGTAGGCTCTCTCTTTAGTGGCTTTATCGCACCATCCAACTGTTCTGCCAACAAAGCGCAGTCTTTGTTTCGCCTTCCCCACAATATGATATATGTGGTCTTTCCAATTTAAGTTGCTCATAATTGTAATTAATAGGTATTTAGTCGAACTGACAGCCCTTGGATTTGTGGGATTTATCGTATACCCAAAATTTATCGGATTTCTTTCAGTACCTATCAGGATGACTTCGCACTTTTCTTTGTTTAATGCCAATTGCCACTTTTAACACCAAACAGATATTCTCTCTAGATCATTTTGTAATCGGAATTCATCGTCTGATGATTCTACTAGACGGTAAATTACACCGCCATCTGCAAACAATCTAAGGGGGCTGCTCAGATTGTCACCTAGATCATTTATGCACATCAGTAACAGCAGAGGGCCTATGACACTACCTTGCAGAACGCCAGGTATCACTTCTGTTCTACTCGATGAGTTACCTTCTATCACGACGAACTGTGACCTCTCTGAGAGGAACTCACGAATCCAGCCACACAACTGAGACGATACTCCAAATGCACGCCATTTGATTAATAATCGCTTGTGAGGAACGGTATGTGAAGCCTTCTGGAAATCTAGGAATATGGAATCAATCTGAGCTCCCTTGTCGACAGCACTCATTACTTCATGGGAATAAAGGGCTAGCTGTGTTGCACAAGAACGATATTTTCTGAATCCGTGTTGGTTATTTATCAATAAGTCATTTTCTTCAAGGTGATTCATAATTTTCGAGTACAGTGCATGCCCCAAAATCCTACTGCAAATTGAGATCAGTGGTGGATCTGTAATTCAATGGGTTACTCCTATTTCCTTTCTTTAATATTGGTGTGACCTGTGCTACTTTCCAGTCTTTAGGAACAGACCTTTGTCAAGTGAGCGGTTGTCGCACATGTTGCTGTAACCTCATGGCAGAATTTCCCTCTCTGTACGTAGCTTACGAGGATAGACGTTATATTTCACAGTTCCCCACAAGTAAAGGTCCATAAACGTCAGATTGGCGACCGTGGAGGGAACTCAATGGACCCTCTTCGACCAATCCACTGCCCCAGAAAACTGTCACCCAGGAAAGCTCGTACGGCTAGGTGGTAATGCGGTGGCGCCTCGTCCTGTTGGTAGAAGACCTCTTCATAAGCTCCATAAAGCACACGTATATATGAAAAATAAATGTGCGTAACATTTGCAGGTACAGTTCTCGAGTGACAGTAGCATCAAAGAAAAAGGGTCCTACTAAGCCCGTAAATGATAGTCCACGCCACACATGAACCGCTGGTAGACTGACCGCTTTATCCACATAAACATGCGGATTTTTCCGGTGGCCAGTACACAATGTTATGCCGATTCATGGTTCCATTAAAAGTTTAAATTGCGCCTCGTCACTCCACACTACCTTCGTCACGAATTGTTCATCGTCAGTTACCATTGGCTGATACCATTCGCAAAATTGCATTCGGCAGTCAGGATCGTCATCACTAATCGCTTGTAGTAATCGCGGAATATAAACTTTCCACTTTGCAGCTTTCAGAATTCTTCGCACACTTTTACTGCTAACAATCACTGCACGTGCACACTGAGTAGCAGACTTCTGTTGAGAATTAACAAACATTTCCAACACAAGAGTCGACGAAGCGGAACTTGTAGCTGTAGCTCTCTTCCTGACCCTCAGTTGCTAATATCACAAATCGTTCCATGCAATTCAGACTTGTCAATGATGCGCTTAATTGTTAGGCGGGTTGGCGGTTCTGTTTCAAACTACCACCTCCACTGACGTTGCACTACAACGGCATTATCAAAATTGAAAAACCACTTCACAATACATTTTCGTTGCTCGAATGTCAAACGTGCTCCGGCCATTTTGTTTTCTCAATACCGAGATGAAAGTACTAACAAACATCTGCTGAGCGAAAGACCATACTACAACACACTCGAAACTCAAATCGAACGACAATATCTATATCTCTACAGAGCCTACATTTTTCTTACGGACTCTGTATATTTTTTCACGACGCATATTGGTCTATATTTATTTCAATTAAACCGTAAATTTGTTTTAGGTTTGTGAATATCTTTTATTAGAATATTGTTTTTTAACATTTGTTTGTCTTTTATTTATTTATTTTTTTGGCATCTGTTTGTCACAATTACGCTAAGATGTAGCAACGCTGTATATGTTACCATGCATCAGTCGTGTGTATCGTACTTTATACAATAGTGTATTGTTTCATGCCTTACGGCCTACGCCCTTTGGATTTATACTTCATGTCTTATTGTTACATTGTATTCGGCTAGTGCATAACTTCGTGACGTTTTTCCATCACTTTAATAAACACAGCATGTATACATATTAGAGCCTTTAGTTACAATATATTATCCTTCACTATTTAAAACAATGTGTCAACGCTGGGGTAACGTTTCGATTCCGCGACTGTAGAAATGATACGCTTTCGAAGCGAAGAACTCACCGACCCACGTTCGGAGCGCATTTTCACCCGGTAAGGACGTTCCTTGAAAGTTGTTCGATGGCGAGAGTGGATAGGTGAAAATCTGAGGACACAAGATTAGATCAAAAAGGCCGGTGCAAAATGACTTCCAACCCCAGTCCTGTGTACTGCTTCTTGCCAGTCTAGCGGAATCCGAGCGGGCATTGTTGACAGCAGAGAACAGCAGTGGTTGTTACACCTCCGGGAAACGATTTGTAGTACGATACACGGTTGCTGTTCCACCAGATGCACGACATAATCATTAGCGGACGAGAGCAAGTCTTCGTAATGGGAGTTGCTATTTTGTTTCGGCTCAACCATTCCTTTCGTTTCCTTATGTTAACGTAAAGACATCATTTCTCCTCTCCAGGAACGAAACGGGACAGGAATCGTCTGTGTTGTTCACGAGGCAATTGATGACAAGCAAGCAGAGTTGCACCTATGGTCACCCGGAGATTGTTGTGATTTTGGCTTAGATCATGCGGTCCCCATAAACCCGATTTTTTAAACCTTTTCCACTGTACGCAAATGTCGCACGATTGTGGAATGATCACAATTCAACACATTTGTCAGTTTCGTATATCCTGAGGTGGATCATTGTGGATTAGAGCGTTTCAATCATCTTCATCAAGGCTCGGGGATCATCCAGAGCGTGGAGAGTTACTGAAGTCAAAACGACCTCCTTAAAACGAGAAAACCGTTTTCTTGACGTGCTTTGTTCAGTGGCATTATCCCCATACATGGCTCAGATGTTTCTGGCTTTGTCCGCTGCTCCCACCCCTCTATTGAACTCAAACAGAAGAATATGTAGGAAATGTTCCGAGTTCTCCAAGTCACTCTCCATTTTGTAACGTCCGCAGCTTCAGTCACTTTCAGCAAACGACAAAATGACAATGTGTAAACTGAAATAGCAACAGTTAACTACAAATAAAAAATGACAATCGATAAATGAACGCATAGCAACCGGAACACCAACACACAAAATTAAAACCCTACGAACTTATGCACCAACCTAGTATTTCATTTCTGTAGATTAGCACCCTTACAAAATGTGTGTATGTGGCACATACAGCATGTAATCATTTCTGTATATCGCTTGTGGATTACTGTGGAAACAAACTTTCCCGAAGTAAAAGAATGATGTAGCGTGAAAGGCGGAAACTCTGCTAGGTTTCCTGTTAGCTCATAACTTGGCGCGTATCATCCGTTAAGAAACTCCAGCGATGTTCTCTTTGGACCTGACATACATGCATCGGCATTATTTAACATTATTTTGGACGTAAATTTATCTTTGCAAGCTTTAGTATGTATAGTCTGCAATATGTTACCCATTTATATGCCTTGCACTCGTATTTAGAGTAGACATGTGTTTTGATATACTGCAATTTTAAGTTTCTGTACATAGTTTGGTTCTAGGGTGGGTATTAATCCATAATATGCAGGTTGCTGGAGGTATGCAGAAGTTACATGGTCTGCCAGAAACTTGTGATGAAGATGTTTGGTTTGTGGGACACTCAATGGCGTGGTTATAAGCGCCCATACAAATTCCCAATCTTTGCGCTCTCTGGTCTCGCCAGTTCCCAAGTGATGAGGACAACACAAAGACCCAGTCTCCGAGCGGAGAAAATACCCGACCTGACCGGCAATCGAAGCCGATACAGGGGCAGCAACGCTGACCATTAGGCTCCACCACGTGAAGACTGGTAACAACAACTCCGCTGGTGTACACCTGCCGATGAAATCTGCTTTGCAGGGGACAATACTGTTGTTTGGAAAGCATCACAACTTTGGCAGGTAAGAAATCAGTCTCAATATCGTTCACGCACGCCTCGGACGTCCGACGCTTAACGTTCGCACGCAGCAGACGCTGCCGGACGTCGACTACTGGCACCCCCTGCAGCAGCTCTACAGCAGCCGGTGCACACACAGGTCGGCGGCTCGGCCCCTGCTCGCTGCGCCGCGGGCTCCCTTGCTGTGTCTGCGTGTGGGCGTGGTCCCGGTCCCACAGCCACCAGGCATAGCGTGGAGTGGCGTGGCCCAGAGGCCGGCACGGCTCGCGTTACTCGGCAGGCGGACAGGGCTCTCACCGCGCGGCAGGCCTGACCGGAGTGGAGCAGAGCAGAAGCAGAAGCAGAAGCAGGTCGCCACCAAACGCAGCCGCAGCGCCAGTCCGTCGTGCCTCGGGCGGCCTCCTTACAAGGCACGCGACTCTCTAGCCGTACTGTACCCCACACCGTCCTCAAACTGCTATAAATGGCGCTATACTTTTCAAACACACTGTATCTGGTGTAAGGAGGAAGAATGCCTCGTGTAAGGAGGAGAAATGGCGCTATACTTTGCAAACACACTGTATCTGGTGTAAGGAGGAGAAATGCGTACCACCACGTTTCTGACTTTGATAAAGATAGGATTGTAGCCTATCGCGATTGTGGTTTATCGTATCGCAACATTGCTGCTCGCGTTGGTCGACATCCAATAACTGTTCGCAGAATATGGAATCGGTGGGCTCAGGAGGCTAATACGGAACTCCGTGCTGGGTCCCAAATGCCTCGTATCACTAGCAGTCGAGATGACAGACATCTTATCCGCATGGCTGTAACGGATCGTGCAGCCACGTCTCGATCCCTGAGTCAACAGATGGGGACGTTTGCAAGATGACAACCATCTGCACGAACAGTTCGACGACGTTTGCTGCAGCATGGGCTATCAGTTCGGAGACCGTGGTTGCGGTTACCTTCGACGCTGCACCACAGACAGGAGCGCCTGCGATGGTGTATTCAACGACGAACCTGGGTGCACGAATGGCAAAACGTCATTTTTTCCGGATGAATCCAGGTTCTGTTTACAGCATCATGATGGTCGCATCCGTGTTTGGCGACATCGCGGTGAACGCACATTGCAAGCGTGTGTTCGTCATCGCCATACTGGCTTATCACCCGGCGTATCGGTCACTTCTTCTTCACATTGACGGCACTTTGAACAGTGGACGTTACATTTCAGATGTGTTACGACCCGTGGCTCTATTCTTCATGCGATCCCTGCAAAACCCTACATTTCAGCAGGATAATGCACGGCTGCATGCTGCAGGTCCTGTACGGGCCTTTCTGTATACAGAATTGGAGAACTGTCATGTTACTTTTTTAACACACTGTACCTGCAGACTAGCTACGTAATTAAAGGACTGGAAAACTACTTGCTACCTACACTGTGCAGTGGGTCATACCTGTACTGTTGTAGAATGTGCACGTGATCTCGGAACTGCACTGTATTATATGTTATTTCAGTCTGCTCCTGACTTCATACAATGTCTACAAGCAGATAGAACACAAAATTGTTTGCCACTAAGGAAGGACTTGCTGTGACAAATGACAGTTTATGCCCGGCCGATGTTCTAGCCGCTTCAGTCTGGAACCACGCGGCTGCTATCGTCGCAGGTTCGAATCCTGGCTCGGGCATGGATATGTGTGATGTCCTTAGGTTAGTTATGCGTAAGTAGTTCTAAGTCTAGGGGACTGATGACCTCATATGTTAAATACCATAGTGCTTAGGGCAATTTAAGCCATTTTTTACTATTTATATTATTTTCTTCTTGTAGGGAACCACAGCTATGAATTTGTAGGAGGGGACTGTAATGGTTTCACCTAGGCTGTTGCTCCATTATCAAGCACTTACTTCATTACCTTCCACATGAATGGCCAATCCGGTATTAAAGTCCCCTCTCAATTGTTATAGATTCCAATAACATGGTTCAAATGGTTCTGTGCACTATGGGACTTAACTTCTAAGGTCATCAGTCCCCTAGAACTTAGAACTACTTAAACCTAACTAACCTAAGGACATCAGACACATCCATGCCCGCGGCAGGATTCGAACCTGCGACCGTAGTGGTCGCGCGGTTCCAGACTGAAGCGCCTTTAACCGCTCGGCCACCCGGGCCGGCTTACATGCCGCAATACAGCCGACCATTACCACCGTAGCTACCACGAGCGCTGCTAATTGTTGGGTATACTGCATGTTGTCGGTGCCCGCAGCACTTCAGAATGGCCTGTAAGAAACTGGTCAGTCGGGTGGAACGTGATGAAGTACATATTTGTCAATCGAGCGACAGCCGAGGTTGAACCATTAGTAAGTCCTTCACTATTTAGATATCAAATTGATGATGTCACCCCCTGACGGTTGTCGGTCCCATCACACACATGCAGGATAAGCGTACAGTTATATTGACAATCTATGAAGTACACTATTAGGGCCACCAATCTCTTTTGGTTACTCAAATCACCACCACCACCACCACCACTTTCGTCATCATCATCATCATCGTCATCATCATCATTCTCACCACCATCATCTGCATCAGCATCAACCAACTTTATCACCACTATCATATTTATAACCATCAACTTCACCACAACCTTCTTCACCATAACCCCTTTCATCTGCGTCACATATGCATGGCCGGCTGCTGTCGCCGAGCGGTTCCGCGCTGCTGCTACGATCACAGATTCGAATCCTGCCTCGGTCATGGATGTGTATGATGTTCTTAGGTTAGTTAGGTTTACGTAGTTCTAAGTCTAGGGGGCTGACAATCTCAGATGTGAAGCCCACAGTGCTTAGAGCCATTTCTGAACACCTGCATGGCTGCGGAAAACTTTCCAGGTTACGCTGCAAACACAGATTTTGCGTTTTATATGCGTGCAATTACGCGACAAACATTAGCGGTGACGAACTTCACTGTTGGTAAGTCCATGGCTCGCTTGCCCACTGTCAGGTAGACGTATAATGCGCTGCCGTAAGAGGCGACGGATAAAATCCAACAATAGCGGCACCCAAATTAAATCGTCAAAGACCTTTTAATGTATTATTTGTGAACCAAAACTAACATAAGCACCATAACATGAATATGCTGCCATTTTCATGCCTGTGGCACGTTTGTTTAGGTAGTGTAACTACGTTTCTGATTTTTGCATTAAAACCATTGCACTCCTGCTTCGCAGCGGGATTGCTTTGGAGGCTGAACCTGGTTCAGGAGCGAAGAATAAATGTAAATAATTTACGGCTGTGTCGTACTTATTACGAAGTGAAAGGTACTCGGTTTCTGGTAGCGGCTAAGGAAGCAGTGACAGACGCCGACTTCTTGAACTGTTGTGTGTTTAGTAAACTTTTAGTATCATTCTGCGTTTTGGATATATGAACAAAATACGTAGCTGAAGAGAAATATAGCCTAAACACAAGACACTGTTTCGTTACTTTTCTGTACCCAAATATGTTTCTGACCTTCTGGTACCTACACTTGAAGTTATTTATTTAATTTCTCGTATCGCGCTATGAGTTATATATATTGGTAGTTTTCTATGGACCATGCATTCTACAGCTTCTAATTTTCTTATGCCGTTGTCTGGTTTATCTTGCTTTTGACATGTTGAAACACTTATTTCTCTTGATACTGCTGTTTTTAGCAGTTACACATGCATTTAGAATATTTTATGAGAAAAACACCAAGTTCTCCCGCCACTCACTTTATAGCTGCACCCGAACGGAGCACATGCTGCTCGTACTGCGACGGTGTATCCGATTTATCTGCTCCATACGGGTTGTGAGCAACCATGGATAGCAACAAGTGAAATCCTACGTTTTCTGATAAAACGTATTAAACGCGTACGGTAACAGCTAACAAACGCCAATAGAGAATGAAATAAGTGTTTTAAGTTACTGCAAAACGTTGTGAAATTGAAGGTTCCCCTTCCAACAGCTCCACCTGTTGTATTTCATTGGACACAGCCACAAATACACAAAATCACTTTTGTTTTCTTCGAGATCATGAAGTGTCTATAGGAAATTTGGCGTCCTGTCCGTGGTTCCATCTCCAGGTGTACGCTTCCCAAAACCTGCCAATTTCTTTTTATTTTCTATTTTGGCGCTAGTTAATAAGTGTCCTTAGCAATAGACTATGTATTACTAGTTGCCAAACCCAGTATTTCCAGGGTATTGATTTTGCCAATTTTTAATTAGAAACGAAACCAATAAATGGACTGCGTTTGTAGTGTAATATCGAAAAAATTTCATTTTCACATACTCGGCGAAACACCTTTGAAATTCTGAAACAGTCGTACAAAGACATATACATGAAGTACAAATGTGTAAGTACAGTATGCAAAATAAGACACACAGTATGCAAAATACAGATTCACTGTAATATGTATTTAACGCCCAATTTGATTACAAGCAATATTTCCATTTACACGTGCAAGTTTCTGGGTGCAAATGCTTCCCGTGTCTACAAGGCGATTTTGTAATTAAGTCTCTATGACAATGCTTCTTCATAGCTCTGCCATTATTTTTGCCTGCAGCCGTTGGCGCTTCGTAATTGAAAACTGTCAAAAGCGCTGACAGGTGTCAGATATTTCCTTAAGCTGAGTCGACTGCGAGAGTGTCTTAGTAGTAAATAATAAATATATTAAAATTTCATGCTCGATGCAGCAGTTTTCACGCATCTCAGTGTCTATGATGTATCTCCTGAACTATGGGCGGTACCACGGTATACATTTGTACGTGCATTTACCGGCATACGGAGATACTGTCTGCGAAATTTGTCGCGAATAGAGTCAGAAGCACAGATGTAACAAATTTTATCGTCATGCATGATGCGTAAGCTCTTAAAGCATCTCATTTTTTATGACGTCGTATCTCCTGAACTATAATAGTCAGGTGGTTTCTACACCCTCAGCGATTGTTACCTGACAGTAAGAGACACGTGTACCAAGTTTGGATGCAACCCTCCAGAGGATCTGGAGATGTGGATCATACACACATACATACATCCCTTTTTATAATATGTATGGATTCCTGTGTGGATACTGTAAAACAGTTTTAAATCATTGTACAAACTGTTTACTTCCACTTTGCGAAAACTCGACACCGAGGTTACGTACGAAATACAGTTGATAACCAAGAACTGAGTCGTACAACAAAATCCAGCGCGGCGGACAGTTTTGTAGCTATATTCTACTCGCTGGGAGAAAGTCGTTCCACTTGGTTCAAGCGCAGGCTGAGTCATCATAGCGATCATGTACACGATACCCTCTCCCCCGCCACTGCCGCGCGCGTTCGTCATTCGAGACGCGACCGGGACTGCGCGAACCGGTTCTGAGCTGAGATCAGGACTTCCATGTTTACCGCTGCGAAGCTAATTAATGTGACAACCGCGACCGTACAGGAGAGCCTCCGCGAAGTCGCGTGAATTTCTAAGCAGGTGTCCGCTGCTCGACTCGGATACAAGCCAAAACGCCGCGCGCTGTGCGTTCGAACCATCATCGGAATTGATCCGCTCTCAGAGACTGGGTGCGTCACGCCCTCCCTGAAGTCAGCTGCCTTGTTTGATGGACGACAGCGATACGCACGTCCTTCAACGAAACGCACCAGAGGGCTGTTACAGTCAGGGGGATTGGTCGGTCTTGTCATAAGAGACGCCCGTGTCGTCGCTGTGGCCTCTGAAACAGGTATCGAGCGATGTCGTACAGGAGTAACACACTGCGGCCGGCCGGAGTGGGCGAGCGGTTCTAGGCGCTACAGTCTGGAACCGTGTGACCGCCATGGTCGCAGGTTCGAATCGTGCCTCGGCCATGGATGTGTGTGATATCCTTAGGTTAGTTAGGTTTAAATAGTTCTAAGTTCTAGGGGACTGATGACGTCAGAAGTTAAGTCCCATAATGCTCAGAGCCATTTGAACTATTTGAAGTAACACACTGCATCCAAAATCGGGGAATTGTGGCGCAAGTCCTCATCCAGCACGGCAGTTTACATTTTCTGACCTTTTCCTAAATAGCGTAGGGCGAAACGATTGGTTTAAAAAAGCCGACACCCTTCCCTCGTCCCTGCTTGTTCTACGGCATTGAATCAAGACCTTCCTTCTTAATAACAAATGTAGCGGATACTTTAGAAAAAAACAGTTCGACCTGAATTCTATTGTTAATTTTCTCCAAAAAAATTAGTTTGATTTCTCGTGCAGTCAATATACACTGAAGCGGCAAAGAAACTGGAATAGGCATGCGTATTCAAATACAGAGATGTGTAAACAGGTGGACTACGGCGCTGCACTCGGCAACGCCTATCTAAGACGACAAGTGTCTGGCGCAGTTTTTAGATCGGTTACTACTGCTAAAATGGCAACTTATTGAGTTTTTAAGTCAGTTTGCAAAATGAGGATAATGGGATGCAGTCGAATTAAGTCAGGTGATGCTCAGGGAATTAGATTAGGAAATGAGACACTTAAAGTAGTAAAGGAGTTTTGCTATTTGGGGAGCAAAATAACTGATGATGGCTGAAGTAGAGAGGATATAAAATGTAGACTAGCAATGGCAAGGAAAGTGTTGCTGAAGAAGAGAAATTTGTTAGATTTATAGATTTAAGTCTCAAGAAGTCGTTTCTGAAAGTATTTGTATGGAGTGTAGCCATGTATGGAAGTGAAACATGGACGATAAATAGTTTGGACAAGAAGAGAATAGAAGCTTTCGAAATGTGGTGCTACAGAAGAATGCTGAAGATTAGATGGGTAGATCACATAACTAATGAGGAGGTATTGAATAGAATTGGGGAGAAGAGGAGTTTGTGGCACAACTTGACAAGAAGAAGGGACCGGTTGGTAGGACATGTTCTGAGGCATCAAAGGATCACAAATTTAGCATTGGAGGGCAGCGTAGAGGGTAAAAATCATAGAGGGAGACCAAGAGATGAATACACTAAGCAGATTCAGAAGAACGTAGGTTGCAGTAAGTACTGGGAGATGAAGAAACTTGGATAGAGTAGCATAGAGAGCTGCATCAAACCAGTCTCAGGGCTGAAGACCACAACAACAAGCGAGTTTCAACGTGTTGTTATAGTCAGCGCACGAGCGATTTGACACAGCATCTCCGAGTGGGGATTTTCCCGTACGAACATTCAACAAGTGTACCGTGAATATCAGGTATACGGTTAACCATCAAATTTCCGACATCGCTGCGGCCGGAAAAAGCTCCTGCAAGAACGGGACCAACGACGAATGAATAGAATCGTTCAAAGTTCAAAAATGGTTCAAATGGCTCTGAGCACTATGGGACTCAACTGCTGTGGTCATTAGTCCCCTAGAACTTAGAACTACTTAAACCTAACTAACCTAAGGACATCACACACATCCATGCCCGAGGCAGGATTCGAACCTGCGACCGTAGCAGTCGCACGGTTCCGGACTGCGCGCCTAGAACCGCGAGACCACCGCGGCCGGCTCGTTCAAAGTGACAGGAGTGCAATCGTTCCGGAAATTGCTGCAGATTTCAATGCAGTGCATTCAATAATTGTCAGAGGGTGAACCATCCAACGAAACATCATCGATATGGGCTTCTGGAGCCGAAGGGCCACTCGTGAACCCTTGCTGACTGCACGACACGAAGCTTTGCGTCTCGCCTTGTCCCGTCATCACCGACATTGGAGTGTTGATGACTGGAAACATACTGCCTGGTTGGAGGAGTCTCGTTTCAAACTTTATCGAGCGGATGGACGTGTACGCATATGAACACAACCCCAAGAATCTATGGACCCTGCGTGTCAGCAGGGGACTGTCCAAGGTTGTGGAGGATCTGTAGTCGTGTGGGGGCGTGTGGAGTAGGAATGATATGGGACCACTGATACGTCTAGATACGTCTCTCACAGCTAATGCGTACGTCTGATCACCTGCATCCATTCATGACCATTGTGCATTCTCACGGACTCGGGCAATTCCAGCAGGACAATGCGACACCTCTCACGCCCGAATCGCTACAGAGTGGCTCCTGGAACACTCTTATGAGTTCACTTCCACTGGCCACCAAGCTCCCCAGAGGTGAACACTACTGAGCACATCTAGGGTGTCTTTCAACGTGCTGTTCAGATGAGATGTCTACCCCCTCGTACTCCTCTCGGTTTATGGGCAGCCCTGCAGGCTTCATGGTGTCAATTCCCTCCAACACTACGTCAGACGTTAGTTGAGTCCATGCCAGCTCGTGTTGCGGCACTTCTGCCAGCTCGCGGGGGCCCTACACGATATTAGGCAGGTGTACCAGTTTCTTTGGCTCTTCAGTGTAGTTCTGAACATGCTGAGGAGACGGTTACATTGAAAGCTAGGCTGGGACATTTGATAGGAACGCTTTTGGTTTAGAAAGGGTAAAAGAGATGCAATTTGATCACTGATAATTATGGGCCAGAGGAAAATGATCAGAGAGACAGAAAATTTATATTGTATTTGCTGAATACAAGAGGCTCTAAACAGCGTACAATGCACTGATTTGGGAAGTTTCACAATATAAATAGTCTTGGTTGCAAAGTTCTTTAATAACACTGAAGCGTTTCGCCCTTTTGAGGCATAATCAGATTATGAAAAAGTAGCTGGATACGTAACCTATCCATCACAAAGCCCATCTGCGATGACACAGTGATATGGGTCTGTAATTGACCTGATTACTCTTATTACCTTTCTTGATTATTGTTGTGACCTGTGCATCTTTCCAGTAATTAGGTACGGATTTTTCGTCGAGCAAACCGGTTTACGTGATTGCTTAATTCGGAGGTAAAATACCAGCGTACTCAGACCGACAATTAATGTTAGAGAAGTTTAGCCCGTTGTGATTCCATTAATGTACGACAATCTGAATCGGCTAAGGAAACTTTAGTCCGCTTAGGTCGAATCAGGGACCTGTGCCAGACAATTTTCTTCTTTCCCCGACCCCCGTCTACGCCTGCCGTCGCGATATAGACTTGGAACAGACCAATACGGAAAACAATCGGCGCTGAGAGGTTTCTGCTGTACCCCTGCAGCCCGCCGTATCGTCCGAGACCCGCCGTATAAATTGGACCCCTTCGCGCCAAAGCAAACTTCTCCCTCCTCTCCCGTTCTCCCCCCCCCCCTCTCTCTCTCTCTGTCTCTCTCTCTCTCTCTCTCTCTCTCTCTCTCTCTCTCTCTCTCTCTCTCTATGTCGCTCTCTCTCGCTCGCAGCGGTGGCTTCGCGGAAGAAGTTGCTCCCGCCGCTTGTTTTCCTTCTGCTCAGATGCTCAGAAATATCCGGTGGAGGAGGCGGCTGTACACGCCTTCAAATCAAGTATTTCGCAAAGTGGACACGGAAACAGATGCGCCGACACACGCTGCCCCTCTCTGAATATCGGACCGGCGTACAGGAATCCGTGTTAGCGCGCATATACAGAGCGCACAGCTGCGACATCGTTTTATCTCGACACTATTAGGATGGAGCTACAGAACACGTGAGGGGCGTATGACGAAACTTTCGCGTCATACTCTGGCAATGCTCTTGTCACGATGTCTGTGATCTAGAAGAAAACTGTATGTCTTCACCGGACGTTTATAAATATTTGCGACAAACATGGGTAGGTGATTCCTGTTTCTCAGACGCTGTGGGTGGCCATAAGTGTACATAATTTATGGAACGACACGATCGCTAGTAAAAAGCTGCTGGATGAATGAAGTGTTTTTATCGATTACCAGTCCTCATTATCAAGCACTTACTTCATTACCTTCCGCAAGAATGGCCAATCCGGTATTAAAGTCCCCTCTCAATTGTTATAGATTCCAATAACATGCCGCAAAAAAATGGTTCAAATGGCTCTGACCACTATGGGACTCAACTGTTGTGGTCGTCAGTCCCCTAGAACTTAGAACAACTTAAACCCAACTAACCTAAGGACGTCACACACATCCATGCCCGAGGCAGGATTCGAACCTGCGACCGTAGCAGCGACACGGCTCCGGACTGCGCGCCTAGAACCGCGATACCGCCGTGGCCGGCAGTCCTCATCACACCGATCATCATCAGCTCCATAAAATATGAAGCCGACGTGAAACAACGTCTTTGGACCGTCGTACCTACCGTGCATGCATGTCCGAAGGAACATTGCATCGTATTTTTAATAACACAGGGGGTGCTATCTACATCTACATCTACATCCATACTCCGCAAGCCACCTGACGGTGTGTGGCGGAGGGTACCTTGAGTACCTCTATCGGTTCTCCCTTCCATCCAAGTCTCGTATTGTTCGTGGAAAGAAGGATTGTCGGTATGCCTCTATGTGGGCACTAATATCTCTGATTTTATCCTCGTGGTCTCTTCGCAAGATATACGTAGGAGGCAGCAATATACTGCTTGACTCCTCGGTGAAGGTATATTCTCGAAACTTCAACAAAAGCCCGTACCGAGCTACTGAGCGTCTCTCTTGCAGAGTCTTCCACTGGAGTTTATCTATCATCTCCGTAACGCTTTCGCGATTACTAAACGGTCCTGTAACGAAGCGCGCTGTTCTCCGTTGGATCTTCTCTATCTCTTCTATCAACCCTATCTGGCATGGATCCGACACTGCTGAGCAGTATTCAAGCAGTGGGCGAACAACTGTACTGTAACCTACTTCCTTTGTTTTCGTATTGCATTTCCGTAGCATTCTTCCAATGAGTCTCAGTCTGGCATCTGCTTTAGCGTATTTACTAGGCAATACCAGGTCCTCGACTCTAAAAAAATACACGGAGGTGAGAAAGTCAGAAAAGCGACGGGAAACAACCTAGTATCGCGTCGGACCACCACCTGCCCGGCTTACAGCAGAAACCGCCCTGGGCATGGAAATAACAAGTCGTTGGAAGCCCCTGAAGAAATACTGACCCATGACGCCTCTATAGCCGTGCATAATTGAGGAAGTGTTGCCGGTGCAGGATTTTGTGCGCGAAGTGACTTCATCGATGTGATGATGTGATTCGTGTCAGGCGATCAGGGTGGCCAAAGCACTCGCTCGAATTGCCCAGAATGTTCTTCAGACCAATCGCGAAAAATTGTGGCCTGGTGACATGCAGTACTGTCATCCATAGAAAAATCCATCGTTGTTTGGGAACATAAAGTCCGTGAATGGCTGAAAATGGTCTCAAAATACTTGAAAAAACCACTTCTAGTCAATGATCGGTCCAGATGGACCACAGTGCACTCCATGCAAACACAGCCCACACGATTATGGAGCGACGAACAGCTTGCGCAGTCTCTTGTTGACAGCTTGGGTCCGTGACTTCGTCTGGTCTGCGCCACACTCGAACCCTACCACCAGCTCTTACCAGCTGAAACTCTTCTGACCAGTCGCCTACGGTACAACCAGTATAGTCAAGAACCCGAGGGAGGCATTGCGGGCGATGACGTGCTGTTAGCAAAGGCAGGCCCGTCGGTTCTCTGGCCCACTAACGCCAACTTTCGCCGCACTGTGCTCGCGGATACGCTCGTCTATCGCCCCTCATTGATTTCTGTGATTCTCTAAGAATAAACGGTTCAAATGGCTCTGGGCACTATGGGACTTAACTTATGAGGTCATCAGTCCCCTAGACTTAGAACTACTTAAACCTAACCAACCTAAGGACATCACACACATCCATCCCCGAGGCAGGATTCGATCCTGCGACCGTAGCGGTCTCGCGGTTCCAGACTCTAGCGCCTAGAACCGCTCGGCCCCCCGGCCGGCTCCAACGGATGCTTCGGTTGCGATGGTTAGGCAGAGAAGTAAAGATTCGCACATGATAGAGTAGCGTGAAGAGCTAAATCAAACTAGTGTTTGGGCTGAAGATCGCGACAACACGGGAGTGTAAAGTTTGCTGCCGATTTGGCAGCATGAAATCATCAGGTGCCCATCTGCTAATTATTCGCTGTTTAGCATGGTTACATAGCCCAAAGGATCGTTGCTAACTGCAGACGTTCTCATGAGAAGCTTATTCAGAATTTATGATACAACAGTTTTTTGGTGTTTCGAAAGGCAAATAACGTATTTCTTACGTAAGGTGAGACTATAGGGTACTGGTATTTCGCTGAGTGTTTGGCATAAGAAATACAAAAATTGTTGCTTCGTAAGTCATGGGAAACTTCTCGACAGGCTGCCATCATGTAACGTCGCTCATGAAGGAGCACGCAACCAGTCACGCACGCAGGCGCACAGAGAAACACACAAACCACGCACCTGTTGCATATTTATATACAAAATAAAATAAGTCACATGAGCGCTTCATGATAGCATGAAATCGAGCGCGTCGCATCAAACTAACAGGATGTAACAAAAAGGTACTGCCAAACTTTCAGGGAACATTTCTCACATGTAGAGGAATAAAATGTGTTACATGGACATGGATCCGGAAAGACTTTTTTTCCGTGTTCGAAATCATTTTCTGCTTTTCTTCATACTCACAATACACAGTATTACACACTAGTGTGTGCAGTTCCAATTAAACTAGAGTAATGTCGACATGTGACTAATTTCACTGCTTGTGTTGACTAACTTCATTTCTGTACTAGGATGAACCACGTAGTATTAACTGACTACTGTTCATCACGAAATTGCTTTCGGGTAAAGAGCAGTGAAGGAGTACTCAGACGCCGATTAGGCAACTGTCTATTTGCTGTACGGATAAACGGTTGGTAAAGGCCGTGATTCTCAACGTTTCTATCGGGAGTGATTTCCAGAACGACGGTGCCTCGACAGGGGGGGGGGGGGGGGGGGGGGGGGGGGGAGGACGTCAGAAGAAACCTACTCCAGCTCTTCTGGTAGAACACGCGCCTTTCCTAGCGCTGCGTAACGTGTCCTCCTCCTGATTTCAGTCTCAAAGTTCGTAGGGCTCCACATGACAGATATCGTGAAAGATGCGTACACCAGGGCGGACCAACTTCTTGGCCTCTGCGCTCTACTGACCAAGACACAACCAGCGCATCGGGGATTCAACGCTGATGCTTGTATCGTTGCTAACGGAGGGCGCTTGCAGTATTTCATTGAGGAAAGTATTTCGCACTGTGCTAATGTGTTGTTTCACTGGGTGTTTTCCATGATTAACGTCTTCAACTGTTGTAGAAACTGAGCTCTAACGTGGAAATGAAGCTTTTACGGACCCATGTCCATATATTTGTTTTGTAAATAAAAACAGCTTTTCATGTTGCAAATGTAATTTACTTTTGTCTGACGTGTTTCGCCTTTTTCTTACTCTAAGCCACCTTCAGTGGGAACTAGAGCGATACAGTTTTGTTAATTTTACATTATCAAACAGTTCACGTTGCGTTTTTTATCTATATAGGTAATTACTTACAGTTTGTTGGAATCTGCGTTTGCTCTCATCTACTCTGGAGGTCGCACTTTCGGAAATGAAGTTGTAGTACGACCTCCAGATCAGATGAGAGGAAACGCAGATGCCAACAAAGTGTTAGTACTTACTTATTTACATAAATAATGTGACGTGAACTGTTATATAATCTAAAATAACAAAACTGTATCGTTCTAGTTTCCACTGAAGGTGGCTTAGAGTAAGAAAAAGGGGAAACGCGTGTGGGAGAGAGAAATTACAGTTGCAAAAGGGGGTGTTATTAACAAAACAAATACTTTTGTGCTTGGTGCGTACGATCGCCAGGCAGACAAACGTCGCTCAAGTCCATATACTTTCTTCCTCTATGTGGGAGGAATGTTTGGCGATACCGTTTTGTTACACGCAGAATCGAGCATGCAGGTCAGAGCGCCTCAAAATTCAACGTCTCGAGAGAAGTGCCACTTGCAAGTAAGTGTGACGGAAGAAAAAAATTTGGAGCGTGGCTAAGCGAAGAGGATCCGGGTCTGTCCCGGCCGGGTATTTGCGGTCGCGGCGATATATTACGGCAGGCGTCACGACGCCGCTTAGCGCCGCTTCCCCGGCCCCGGCCCGGCCAGGCAGGCGTCTCGCGGTATTTTTACTGCCGGCCGCGACGCCTACCGTCGGAGCGACGCCGCGACTTCCCTCCGCAGGTGCCGGAGCGGCGCGGCGCGGCGCGGCGCCCGGGACAACAAAAGCACTGTGCGCCCACCAGGCTTCTCTCTGGACGTACAACAGCGGCCGTAAAACTCCGCCACTTTGAGAGCGGCACGGAACAGACGTCAGACCGCCGCGAACAGTTCTACGTGCTTCGACAGGCAGACTATTTTAGGACCACCGCACACAGACTATGTAGGAGTAACGCCATCTACACTGGGAGACGGCCAGGAACAACATTCGTCTCGCACACTGAAGGGAGGCTGCCCAGTACAACAGCGGAAGGTGACCGGTCTCGTTGCGGGATGGTGACCTCGTTTTCCTGATACACTTTTGGGCCCAGTGTAAGGTTAGCCGCTCGCTCACCGATAGATCTGTACCTACAGATTCGAAAATTGCGGAGGTCGCACCAGTGTTTAAGAAGGGAGTAATCCATCGAACTACAGACCTATATCATTGACGTCGGTTTCCAGTAGGGTTTTGGAACATATACTGTATTCCAACATTATGAATCACCTCGAAGGGAACGATCTATTGATACGTAATCAGCATAGTTTCAGGAAACATCGCTCTTGTGCAACGCAGCTAGCTCTTTATTCGCACGAAGTAATGGCCGCTATCGACAGGATATCTCAAGTTGATTCCGTATTTCTAGATTTCCGGAAAGCTTTTGACACCGTTCCTCACAAGCGACTTCTAATCAAGCTGCGGACCTATGGGGTATCGTCTCAGTTGTGCGACTGGATTCGTGATTTCCTGTCAGGAAGGTCGCAGTTCGTAGTAATAGACGGCAAATCATCGAGTAAAACTGAAGTGATATCAGGTGTTCCCCAGGGAAGCAACCTGGGACCTCTGCTGCTCCTGGTCGATATAAATGACCTGGGTGACAATTTGAGCAGTTCTCTTAGGTTGTTCGCACATTATGCTGTAATTTACCGTCTAGTAAGGTCATCCGAAGACCAGTATCAGTTGCAAAGCGATTTAGAAAAGATTGCTGTACCGTGTTGCAGGTGGCAGTTGACGCTAAATAACGAAAAGTGTGAGGTGATCCACATGAGCTCCAGAAGCAATATCTTGGAATTCGATTACTCGATAAATAGTACAATTCTCAAGGCTGTCAATTCAATTAAGTACCTGGGTGTTAAAATTACGAACAACTTCAGTTGGGAAGGCCAGCCGGCCGCGGTGGTCTATCGGTTCTAGGCGCTCAGTCCGGAACCGCGCGACTGCTACGGTCGCAGGTTCGAATCCTGCCTCGGGCATGGATGTGTGTGATGTCCTTAGGTTTGTTAGGTTTAAGTAGTTCTGTGTTCTAGAGGACTTATGACTACAGCAGTTGAGTCCCATAGTGCTCAGAGCCAGGAAAGGACACATAGATAATATTGTGGAGAAGGCGAGCCAAAGGTTGCGTTTCATTGGCAGGACGCTTGGAAGATGTAACAAGTCCACTAAAGAGGCAGCTTACACTACACTCGTTCGTCCTGTGTTAGAATATTTCTGCGCTGTGTGGGATCCTTATCAGGTGGGATTGACGGAGGACATCGAAAGGGTGCAAAAATGGGCAGCTCGTTTTGTATTATCACGTGATCGGGGAGAGAGTGTGGCAGATATGATACGCGAGCTGGGATGGAAGTCATTAAAGCAAAGACGTTTTTCGTCGCGGCGAGATCTATTTACGAAATTTCACTCACCAAATTTCTCTTCCGAATGCGCAAATACTTTGTTGAGCCCAACCTACATAGGTAGGAATGATCATCAAAATAAAATAAGTGAAATCAGAGCTCGAACAGAAAGGTTTAGGTGTTCGTTTTTGCCGCGCGCTGTTCGGGTGTGGAATGGTAGACAGAGAGTATGACTGTGGTTAGATGAACCCTCTGCCACGCACTTAAATGTGAATTGCAGAGTAATCATGTAGATGTAGAAGGTGACTGCCAGAATTCTTCCCAGTTTGTGGGGCCGTAGGATTTGGTCAATGTGGTTCTCCCCATTTAGCTTCCCAGAACCTGAGGTCTGAATTTAAGAGGATGGGAACTGGATTAACTGAATGAACCAGAGGTTATAAAGAGTTTCAGGGAGATAATTAGGGAAGGATTTGCAAACATCTGAAAAATGAGGTTGACAGGATGTGCAAAATGGGTAAGCAGAGATGGCTAGAGAACAAATTTAAGGGTGTAGAAGTATGTATCACTTGGGGTAACATAGATACCACTTACAGGAAAATTAAAGATACCTTTGGAGAAAAGAGAACCACTTACATGAATATCAAGAGCTTAATTGCAAAACAACTCCTAAGCAAAGAAGGGAAAGCAGAAAGGTGGAAGGAATATATAGAGGGTCTATACAAGGGAGATGTACTTGAGGGCAATATTACGGAAATGGAAGAGGAAGTAGATGATGATTTGAAGGGAGGTATGATACTGTGAGAAGAATTTGACAAAGCACTGAATGACCTAAGTCCGAACAAGGCCCCGGGAGTAGACAACATTCCACTGCCACTACTGATAGCCTTGGCAGAGCCATCCATGATAAAATTCTTCCGTCTGGTGGGCAAAATGCATGAGACAGACGAAATACCCTCAGAATTCAAGAAGAATATAAGAATTCCAATCCGAAAGAAAGCAGGAGTTGACAGGTGTGACAATTACGGAACTGCCAGTTTTATAAGTCACGGTTGCAAAATACTAACATTAATGCTTTACAGACGAATGGAAAAACTACTAGAAGCCGACCTCGGGGAAGGTCAGTTTGGATTCCGAATTAATGTTGGAACACGTAAGGAAGTATTGACCCTACGACTTATCTTAGAAGATAGGTTAAGGAAAGGTAAACCTACGTGTCTAGCATTTGTGGACTTAGATAAAGATTCTGACAATGCTGGCTGGAATACTCTCTTCCAAATTGTGTAGGTGGCAGGGGTCACATACAGGGAGCGAAAGGCTATTTACAATTTGTACAGAAACCAGATGTCAGTTATAAGAGTTGAGGGGCATGAAAGGGAAGCAGTGGTTGGGAAGGGAGTGAGACGGCCTTGTAGGCTATCCCCGACGTTATCTGTATATAGAGCTAGCAGTAAAGGAGACAAAAAAAATTGAGTAGGAATTAAAATGCATAGCGAAGTAATAAATGAGGTTTGCTGTCGATATTGTAAGTCTGTCAGAGACAGCAAAGGACCTAGAGAAGCAGCTGAATGGAATGGACAATGTCTTGAAAGGAGGATATAAGATGAACATTAACAAAAGCAAAACGAGGATAATGGAATGTAGTCGAATTAAATCGGGTGATGCTGCGGGAATTAGATTAGGAAATGAGACGCTTAAAGTAGTAAATGAGTTTTTCTACTTGGGGAACAAAATAACTGATGATGGCAAAAGTAGGGAGGATATAACATGTAGACTGGTGATACCAGAGAAAGTGTTTCTGAAGAAGAGAAATTTGGTAATATCGAGTTTAGATTTAAGTCTCAGGGAATCATTTCTGAAAGTATTTGTACGGAGTGTAGCCATGCTTGGAAGTGAAACATGGGCGACAAACAGTTTAGACAAGAATAGAACAGGAGCTTTCGAAATCTGATGGTACAGAAGAGTGCGTAAGATTAGATGGGTAGATCAGGTAACTAATGAGGAGGTACTCAACGGAATTAGGGAGAAGATGAATTTGTGGCACAACTTGACCAAAAGCAGGGATCGGTTGGTAGGACATGTTCTGAGGCATCAAGAGATCACCAACTGGGAAGAAGGGAGGAAGGAAGGAAGTGTGGAGGGTAAAAATCCTAGAGTGAGACCAAGAGATGAATACACTAAGCAGATTCAGAACGATGTAAGTTTCAGTACAAATTTGGAGATTAAGACGCTTGCACAGGAGAGCGGCATCAAACCATTCTCTTGAACGAAGACAACAACAACAACAACAACACAGATTCCTGGTTCAGGACCGAGCCACCAGGAACAGGTTAGTGCATACTTAAGTCAGCTTGTAGTTGCATCTGGTAACCAGGGTGGTGAGAGTTTGGTGTTCTCCCAAATTTGGGGTTCTGAACTCCCGCTATCTGTTTTACCTTACGTGGGGTCAGGGGGCAGGACTGAGCCAAGCGAGAGCCTTTGTCAGTAAGTGCCCCTCTAGGGTAAAGCCTTTCGGCCGTTGCCTAGTAACTGCGGCAGGGCGTCTATCAAGGGGACAGTGATGCACTGCTTCGCAAGGGGAAAGGCTTACGCAAGAGCTAGGGCAAGGAGGTTGCTGGAGCGTCCACTGCAGAGCTGAGACTTTGGGGCGACATTCTGCTGACGGCTAATTGTAATGGCCGTCATGTGACTTCGGCAGTTCGGTCCCGTTGGAGCATCCAGGCAGACGTTTCGACCGCTCATGGGGCGGCCACACTGGCGGAAGCAGCTGTTCGCTTCCTGCTTGGGCAGAGGCGAATCACGGGTTGCAATCAGGCTGCCTGAATACGCTGCCTCGCCTGGCGGACAAGGGGTTTGTGTGGTGGTTTCAATTTAATCCACGGACTACGTGGGAAGTACAGTCAGCATCTGCTTGGTAGCCACCGTGTGCCGACGAGAGTACTTTCGGAAAGTCACTGTGTTTTGCCGTAAGGTTTCATTACCATCCTGGTAATCGAGACACACTTCCTTGTCGTATTCTGCGGCCACGAACTACATGGCTCTGTTGGTTATGCTGTCCTCTTCTAATACGAAAGAGCGTCGCTTGTTGATTTTTTTCCTTAAAGAATTCTGTGTCACGTTTGGTAGACGATTACATTGTTAGCATACATGCAGTAGGCTGTCGAGTGGACATGGTTCATATGAATGTACTGGGTGATCAAAAAGTCAGCATCAATTTGAAAAATGAATATATCACGGAATAATGTAGATAGAGAGGTGCAAATTAACGCAAATGCTTGGAATGATATGGGGTTTTATTAGAACCAAAAAAATACAAAAGTTCAAAAAATGTCCGACACATAGCGCTTCATCTGATCAGAATAGCAATAATTGGCATAGCAAAGTAAGACAAAGCAAAGGTGATGTTCTTTACAGGAAATGCTCAGTATGTCCACCATCATTCCTCAACAATAGCTGTAGTCGAGGAATAATGTTGTCAACAGCACTGTAAAGCATGTCCGAAGTTATGGTGAGCCATTGGCGTCGGATGTTGTCTTTCAGCATCGCTAGAGGTGTCAGTCTATCACGATACATTTGGAACTTCAGGAAATCCGAAGCCAATAACCGCACGGGCTGAGATCTGGGGACCTGGGAGGCCAAGCATGACGAAAGTGGCGGCTGAGCACACGATCATCACCAAACGACGCGCGCAGGAGATCTTTCACGCGTCTAGCAGTATGGGGTGGAGCGCCATCCTGCATAAACATCGTACGTTCCAGCAGGTGTTTATCAGCCAGGGTGGGGATGACGCGATTCTGTAACATATCGGCGTACCTCTCTTCCGTCACGGTAGCAGTCACTGACGTTTTGCTGTCCAGCGCCATCTGTCGGACACATTGTGAACTTTTTTTTGTTCTAATAAAACCCCATGTCATTCCAAGGATGTGTCTCAATTTTTACCTTTCTATCTACATTATTCCGTGGTTTATTAGGTTTTCAAATTTATACTTACTTTTTGATCACCCGGTATTTTATTTCTCTTTACTTGTGTAAAGAAGTGCGTGAGGCCAGTGGCACTGACAGAAGTAGTGCTCACTTTTATTTCTGTTTATTGTTACTTGGATTTCGACTCTTTCTGTGCCACTACTGCGTTAACTGGTATTTATATAGGGTGCGGGAGGACGACGGTTCAATCCCGCGTCCGGCCATCCACATTTAGGTTTTCCGTGATTTCCCTAAATCACTCATAGCAAATGCCGGGATGGTTCCTTTCAAAGGGCACGGCCGACTTCCTTCCCCGTCCTTCCATAGTCCGATGTGACCGATGACCTCGCTGTCTGGTCTCCTTCCCCGAAACAACCAGCAATATAGGGTGTTTCAAAAAGAATGATCTGATTTTGGACTGTAATAATTACGAAACATAGAACATTCTAGCAAGTAAATGTATGTTCTTTGAATGTCAATGGCCAAGAGTTTCATACAATTGTTCTTAGATGTCAATCTATGCGTCTTCTGGGTTTGTAGCTAGTCAGAAGTAAGATGGTGTCCTTTAAACATGAGGCGTTTTGTGTGCTGCGTTTTGCACACAGTGGGTCTGAGATTCCCGTTGGCGTTCTGGCACTGATCCGCCTGCATCCGAAAACACTCGTCGTTGCGATTGCCAATGTGAAGAGACAAGATGCTTGTGGAAAGGTAAGAGTCCAGATCAACACACACTTCTGATAACATGGTGGAAAGTATTTGGCAAACACTTGAACAGGGTCAACGAAAGTCTACTCGCCACGCAAATAGAGAACTGCGATGACTTAATTTTCCACCACACTGGCACAAAAACGCACGTCAGTTTCTCAGTGACACACTGCCTCGACGCTGAATATGGCGCACGGAACTCAGAGACACTGACCTGCATTCTTGACCACATAGATCGCTAGATATGACGCTATGGGATTTTTTTCTTGTGAAGGAAAGTGTGGTTATCACCCCTTTACCTCGAGAGTTAGAAGTAAAGAACAGAATAACAGGCTATATAACATTGAGTAACGTTTATGACAAATTTAGCTATCGTCTAGGTGATGTTCGTGCTCCTGCTGGTGGACACGAAGAGCATTAATAACAGCACAACTAAAACTTCACGATATTGTGAGTATTTTACAATCCATCACATGTTTGTAATATGTTTTAATCAGTAAATATGGTGATTCTTTTTGGAATATCCTGTAAGGTGCCAGGCAAATCCAACACCTTCCATGAAAACCCTCACATGATAGCAAATCCGGCAGTATGTCACATAGCTCCGAATAAATCCTGACATTAAATTAACCAAAGTAATACGATCAACGAGTGAGCAAATGGAATACTACAGACTAACACAAGAACGCCTAAATGCATGTCCTACCTTCCCACTGTAAAACAGACAAACAGACGCAGTTCCGACGGGAGAAACGAGAACAGAAGCCGAGAGCAGAGTCGTGTAAACTAGGAGGCCATACGATAAGGGACAGACACCCACGCCACCAGCCGACCGCCAAGACCACTCCCAGCCCTTGTTAAAAGATAAAGAACTGCAGAAGTCTCATCTGTTACATCCCCTTTTTCCATAATACTAATGTCGATCGTCAATTAAAGCTCATGGTACTCACATTTGCTATGAGAAATTAAACATCTGAAATGCAATGATGTTTCTGTTATACACTCCTGGAAATGGAAAAAGAACACATTGACACCGGTGTGTCAGACCCACCATACTTGCTCCGGACACTGCGAGAGGGCTGTACAAGCAATGATCACACGCACGGCACAGCGGACACACCAGGAACCGCGGTGTTGGCCGTCGAATGGCGCTAGCTGCGCAGCATTTGTGCACCGCTGCCGTCAGTGTCAGCCAGTTTGCCGTGGCATACGGAGCTCCATCGCAGTCTTTAACACTGGTAGCATGCCGCGACAGCGTGGACGTGAACCGTATGTGCAGTTGACGGACTTTGAGAGAGGGCGTATAGTGGGCATGCGGGAGGCAGGGTGGACGTACCGCCGAATTGCTCAACACGTGGGGCGTGAGGTCTCCACAGTACATCGATGTTGTCGCCAGTGGTCGGCGGAAGGTGCACGTGCCCGTCGACCGGGGACCGGACCGCAGCGACGCACGGATGCACGCCAAGACCGTAGGATCCTACGTAGTGCCGTAGGGGACCGCACCACCACTTCCCAGCAAATTAGGGACACTTGCTCCTGGGGTATCGCCGAGGACCATTCGCAACCGTCTACATGAAGCTGGGCTACGGTCCCGCACACCGTTAGGCCGTCTTTCGCTCACGCCCCAACATCGTGCAGCCCGCCTCCAGTGGTGTCGCGACAGGCGTGAATGGAGGGACGAATGGAGACGTGTCGTCTTCACCGATGAGAGTCGCTTCTGCCTTGGTGCCAATGATGGTCGTATGCGTGTTTGGCGCCGTGCAGGTGAGCGCCACAATCAGGACTGCATACGACCGAGGCACACAGGGCCAACACCCGGCATCATGGTGTGGGGAGCGATCTCCTACACTGGCCGTACACCTCTGGTGATCGTCGAGGGGACACTGAATAGTGCACGGTACATCCAAACCGTCATCGAACCCATCGTTCTACCATTCCTAGACCGGCAAGGGAACTTGCTGTTCCAACAGGACAATGCACGTCCGCATGTATCCCGTGCCACCCAACGTGCTCTAGAAGGTGTAAGTCAACTACCCGCATCTGTCCCCCATTGAGCATGTTTGGGACTGGATGAAGCGTCGTCTCACGCGGTCTGCACGTCCAGCACGAACGCTGGCCCAACTGAGGCGCCAGGTGGAAATGGCATGGCAAGCCGTTCCACAGGACTACATCCAGCATCTCTACGATCGTCTCGATGGGAGAATAGCAGCCTGCATTGCTGCGAAAGGTGGATATACACTGTACTAGTGCCGACATTGTGCATGCTCTGTTGCCTGTGTCTATGTGCCTGTGGTTCTGTCAGTGTGATGATGTGATGTATCTGACCCCAGGAATGTGTCAATAAATTTTCCCCTTCCTGGGACAATGAATTCACGGTGTTCTTATTTCAATTTCCAGGAGTGTATATTTATTGAGAAGCCACATCAGCCACTGTAATTTACGATAAGTTAAATAAGTAATTAAAGATAATTGACGGTCACTATAGAGGATTTTCGATAGTTTTCTCTTTTTTGAAACGTAATTCAAACCTAGATTATAGATGTGATATGGCATAGGTCATCCTTCGATCCATTGTAGAACTTGGAAACCCATTCAGGGAATGTTCCTTCACATTTTTGTTGAACGCAGTTGGTTTTTATCATCCTGTATTAAAATATTTCCTTTTATCAATAGTGCAATTTATAAAGAATGTTTTGTGAGTAGAATAAAAACTCCAATGGTAAGCTCAACTGCTTTTTCGACGTTATTTTACCAGCTAACTAAAAATACGAAAGCCTTGAACCCCTTCCACTAAATTTAGTTAGTATTAAGATTCTTTTACAGGGAGTGAAGTGGAGCTGACGCTGAAATCATTAAATATTTGGTTGTATCATCGCGAGTCCCACTGAACTCTTCTGAATTCTACATGTCATGTGTTGTCTGGCGTCTCCTTACCAGCAACAGGTCCCAGGTTCAAACGAGTCAATTCCCTAAAAAACACGCTCAGAGCGTCGTTGCGCGAAAGTGGCAGGGAGACACGATATAGAACAAACAGACATCACGCAGAATGTTAGAACCCTGTATTTCGATTCCTATGGTCTCTCCCACTAGTGACCTTTTGGTGATTGCTGTTTAGTCTATGCTTATTTTATTTTTTACTGTCTTGATACTAAATGTTTGACCTCCTTTGTGTATTTCAAAATTCTGGTTTGTAACTGTTTGCTTGTGCAAGTAGTATTTAAAGGCGTAAAGACACGTGCTGGGTATCAGGTAGTTTCTAACTGTTTATGGACCTTCGCACTGCAAGGAATTAAAAATGTAAAAAGATAGTCTAGTGGATGGGCTTGTTTTCTAATGGTTCCTGCTCAAGAGCTCATGCCTAAGTCTTGGTAACTCATTTAAAACGTAATTTACCACCTGAGGAGCACAGTTAAATTATTTTTTTGGTAACCTAATCCCACTGCTGTTACTGATATTAAGCCAAACGGTATCTTAATAAAGAATTTTGCTTACCCCGTATGCCGACTAACGCAGACTACAAAGTGTAACTGTTTTCTAAATGCATTTAACCACACTGGTCGTCGTGAAGGTACTTAGTTAATTATTGCCTTCCTTTACTTTATTAGCTTTCCAGGCTGCTAACGTTGCAACTGTTTTGCATACCTTATTGTTTGTGCCCTCATTTTTTCTGAATGTCTTCTGGTGAGGGAAAGTGTGTAAACTGCTTTTTCTAAACTGTGCACGTAGAACATTAAGACAGCTGAAGCTTCTTGTTTCTTTTTTGGAAGTTTGATCTTATCTATACTAATAAGAAGTAGAATGTTTTGCACGGCTGGTCCTGGTGGAGGTTCGAGTCCTCCCTCGCGGATGGGTGTGTGGGTTTGTCCTTAGGATAATTCAGGTTAAGTAGTGTCTAATCTTAGGGACTGATGACTTTAGCAGTTAAGTCCGATAAGATTTCACACACATTTGAACATTTTGAACTGTTTTGCATGTGTGTCTGTCTGAACACGCTTCTCCAAAACTACAAAGCCAATTGTCATGCGGTTTTGCAGCTAACTTGTGTATAGCTTGGGGCACCATATACGCTTTAAGTCATCAGACTCGGTTCACTGAAAAAATGATATCATAACTCAAAGCTTCACTGATACTAATATTATAAATGCGAAAGTAACTGTTTCTTACGTTTTTGAGAACGATGTTGATGAAATTTGTTATGGGGATAGCTGGAAGGCTGAGGAAGAATACAGGCTGCTTTAGAAAGTGTGTAGTACAAGATACATACTGGATTGAAGAATATCACGCGAATTAGGAAAAATATTTACTGTTTGAAAAATCAATTTACTCTTTGATTTTTAAACTTTATCATATTTGTGAAAATGCTTTCATTGGTTGATATGTGCTTTGTGATACGATCCAAAGTAGTTAATACAAATGACTATGCAATTTTCAGAGTGTTTAATCCTTACTTCCATAATACTTGTTACATAGTGCTTATATCGTGTAATGTATTGCTCATTCAGTATCATTGTCTAAGTGGTGCCAAAAGTGATAGTTGACTGTAAATAATGAAAAGTATGAAGTCATCAACCTGGGTACTAAAGAAATCCTCTAAATTTTGGTTATGCGGTTAATCACGCAAATCTAAAGGCGGCCAATTCAAATAATTACTTAGAGATTACAATTGGAGTAAATGAAGTTGCAAAGATCACATAGGTAACGTTGCAGCGAAAGAAAACCAAAGACTGTGATTTACTGGCAGAACATGCAGAGAATGCAACAGGCCTACTAAAGAGACTGCTTACACTGCGTTCGTCCGCCCTCTTCTGGAAAACTACTGTGCGCTGTGGGATCCACTTAAGTTAGGATTGACGGAGGACACTGAAAAAGTGCAGAGAAGGACAGCTTGTTAAGTATTACCGCGAAGTAGGGTACAGAGTGCCACAGATAGGATACATGAATTGTGATGGGAACCGTTCGTTGTTGCAGGAGCTTCTCATGAAATTTCAATCAGAAGCTTTCTCCTCAGACTGTGAAAATATTTTTTTGGCGCCGACCTACGTAGTGAGAAATGATCATCACAATAAAATAAGTGAAATCAGAGCTCGCACGGTAAGATTTAACTTTTAGTTTTTCCGCATCCTGTTCTAGAGTGGAACGGTGGAGTAACTGCTTTAAGGTCGTTCGACGAACCCTCTGCCAGGTACTTAAATGTGAATCGCGGAGTAATAATGCGTTTCTGACCACGCTCCACTGCTCGCCAGCGACGCTCCGTATGCCGACGCATTATGCGTTGGGACACCTTGGGAGGAGGGGGGGGGGGGGGGGGGGGGGGGAGGGTGATGAGGCGGGAGCACATCACGAGCTTTGCTAACCCGAAGAAGCAAACACGTCGGAGCAGCTGATGTCACTGCACGTAGGGTAGATTACTCACGCGACGTAACAGACCTACTGATACGCGAGCGCAGCTGCAGTTAACAGGTAGTTGTTAAGTAAACTAACTGAAACCATCAGTTTCTCTGATTCCGCACCTCACCACTCATGGTACAGTTTCAGATAGGTGGAGAGGCGCCTGTACCTCGGCCTGCAAGACCACCTCCTCTGGACGTTTCTGACTGTGGCCGTCTCAGAAGCGAAGTGTACTGCAGTCGCGTCGACACAGTACAGTTTTGGA